>NW_006769129.1:0-6808 GCF_000204055.1 Melampsora larici-populina 98AG31 | reverse complement strand
CGATGATGGAATTTTTTGGAGGAGGGAAAGAAAGTATGACCAACTGGGGTCTTCCACACCGGTTCGAACAAAAGGATGGTGAGAGGAGGTGTGAGGCTGATGTGACCCAACACGTTGGGGCTGAAGGGGTACACATATACATGATTTTCTCATCTTCTACTCATAGAACCTATGAGTTGGTTAGAGTTGATTATGGATTGTTACATCAGCAATCTTCACCTTCATTAGGCAAAGTCCTTAAAAGTAGCGCAGGGGTAAGCTAACAAGCTAACGGCTCATGATCAAATCTTGATCTCTGTTAACGTAGATGGATAATTGCAGCTAACGCTACAAACGTAGCGGGGCCAAGTTATCACAAATGGTGGGACCTGGTAGTGTAGATCACCACATCTAACGGAAAGCGTTGGTGTAGCTGCGCAAAAAAGTTACACTAACAGCTTCACTAACGCTTTTTTAGCGTAATTGGTCCAGCGTTGACAGACCTACAGACCTATTCCAAAACTCTTGGACATTTTCATGGTAGCGAGAGATACGTATAAAACCGATCCAAGTTGAATTTCATGAGCGATCAAGGATTGATAGCAACATCGGCCGAGAATCCACCTTTGTCAACTCACTCCGTATCAGAAGAAGAAGGGAACGAAACCCTACTTCAAATCTTGGATTCTTTACTCCAGGAACTTAGAGGTTCATCAACTGATCAACCACGCCAACCACACAACCCATCCACATCTAAACCAGAAATGTCGAATACTACTAGTCAGCCAGCGATGCAAGGAACTACGAAGCAATTGCAAGCTGTGTACGTAAACCAAGCTTTAAGCAAGATTTGTCCCGAGAAACCCCTTTCGGATGAAAACTACTTCATCTGGTCATCTGAAGTTCGAAATGGCTTGGATTCTTTATACTACATAGAGTATATTGAATCTGACAAGATTAAAGATGAAGCAGGCTCTATTGTCCATGAAGTCGCAAGGAAGGTGCTCACCTCCTGGCTTCTTAAGCAAATGGATCCGACAAACCGATCCAGATTTGAGCCTAAGATCACTACGTACACCACGACAGGAGCTAAAACCGAGAGTCTACCTTCGAAACTCTGGAAAGCGGTGGAAGAACACCACGGAGGTCGTACGAACGAAATCCGATTACTCCTTGAAAGGTCTCTGAACTTGATAGTCCAATCTTCATCGACTCCGCTTTCCAAGCATTTAGAAATCTTCCAATTGGCAGCCACGAAATTTAAGAATGCTGGTGGTAAGATTACAAACGATGATTTGGGTCAAAAGCTTTTGATTTCCCTGAACAACGCACATTTTGATGATGCTAAGTCTATAGCGGATCAAGATATCACCGATTACGACAAGGTGGTCACCGCTTTGAAGAAACGAATGGCCACAGTTGCGATGCTTCGAGGCAATCGAGCTGAGCGACTTGTACAAAATCCTGTGGTCCAAATCATTCCAGAAGCCAGTTCAGTTTCAAGAAACCGGTTTGCGAACAAGTGCACCAAGAAGAAATGTCTCGGTGTCAATCATTCACCCGATCAGTGCTTCAAGAAACCCGGTAATGAGCACATGCAGAGAGAGTGGATAGCGGAGCAAATTAAACTAGGACAATGGAAGGGTGAAGTTCCACCAAGCCTCCCAGACTCGTCCGCCTCAGCGGCAGCTGTCCTCGGCGAGCCGTCTATCGAGGATCTAGAAGCGTCCTTTGCTAGGATGTCTCCATCAGCTAGCCACGTCTCTGCTGCCAGTCTTCAAATTGATTCCGCAAACACTACCGAACACGCCATAATCGCGTTGATCGACACAGCAGCATCTCACCACATGTTCAACGATCGGAGATCCTTTTCATCGTACGAGGATATAGCTATCGGCAGTGAAGCCTTAAACTTAGCCGGCGGAACTGTCACGTTACCTATTGTTGGAAAAGGCTCTGTGTCCATCAAAGGCCCGAATGGGGACATCTTCCATCTGAAGAACTGTCTACATGTACCCAAACTTAAGCACAGCTTAATATGTGGAACCATCTTAATCAAAGAAGATTTCGTTACGATACGGGATGGGGAGTCCTTCAGTATTTCTCAAGCCGGAAAGGTGGCTTTCGTTGGTCAATTCATGAAGGATGTGAACTTATTACGAGTTAGAGTCAGCATATTCAACCCCTCTCAGTCACCTCAAGCCTCTTTTGCTGATGCTACTGCACTCCACCGCCGACTAGGCCATCCTAACATTAGATACATGAAATTGATGCTATCAGAAGAGAGTGTCTTAGGTATTGGTGACTCTAGATCGTTTGTTTTCCCTGAAGTCCTTGATTGTAATTCATGTGACCTTGCAAAAGGACACCGAATTTCCCACTCTTATACACGTGAACGAAGCAAGGCTTTATTGGAGAACATTCATATCGACCTGAGTGGTATTATACGTACACCTGCCTTATGTGGCAGCACCTACTTCATTCTCTTTACCGACGATTACTCCAGTTACCGCGATGTCTCAGGTCTTGCGACTAAATCTTCTGAAGCCGTATTCGAGAAGATTCGCCAGTATGTAGCCTTAGTTGAGCGACAGTGCAACTCAAAAGTCAAGAATTTCACTCTTGATAATGGCAGCGAGTTTATAAACGACTTGCTAGTGCCATGGTGTGAAGAGCGCGGTATCTATATGCGCACCACCGCTGCTTATACACCTGAAGAGAATGGTGTAGCTGAACGAGGCAATAGATCTGTCAAAGAAAAATCTAGAGCATTAATGATTCAGGCGAATATGCCCATCAGATTTTGGCTATATGCGGTAAAGGCATCAGTTTATCTGCTCAACCGTACTGTGTCATCTGCCCTCCCAAAAGGGAAAACTCCTTATCAGATGAAGTATGATAACAAACCCGACATGTCTCATGTCAAGACATTCGGATGCTTGGCTTACGTCCTTATACGTAAAGCTCTTCGAACGGGTGGTTTTGGTCAAGTATCAAGGCAAGCTGTACTGATTGGACACACCAACCACAACCACAATTATGAAACCTTTATAATTGAATCCAACACGATCGTCTTATCTCATGACGTAACCTTTAAAGAACATATCTTTCCCTTTCGAAAACTCAAGCCTTTTGATATCAGTCATCTGTCAGTTGACGACGAAGATGAGCTTATATTAACGGATCCTTCCTCTTTGACTCAGGATAATCTACCTGAGCAAAGCGACGACGATTTATTTCCTGGTGGTGAAGGAATGCACCAGGATGTTGAACCAGAAGTAACTCTTGATTTGAACAACGAACTTGACACCAATATCAATCAACTCAAGGGTTTGTCACTCAATCAAGATCAAGAACCTTGGCGATCTGAGCGCACTCGGCAACCTGTAGTTCGATACTCTCCATCCGCCAGTTATGCGTTTTGGAACAACCAATCACCTTTCACCGAAGAATTTGACCTATTTCATTATGCTTTTTCCACTGGTCCTATTGTTTGACTGATTCATGAACCCGCAACATATAAATTAGCAATGAAATCTCCTGATAAAGATGAGTGGGTGGTGGCATGCAAGAAAGAAATGTCTAATATGAAGAGGCGAGGAGTCTGGCGCCTGGTACCTCGTCCAAAGGATCATCCCGTGGTTGGTAGCAAATGGCATCTTAAAATAAAAATGAACACCGACAATACAATCAATAAACGAAAGGCACGAATTGTAGCCAAAGGATACACTCAAACTTACGGGGTAGACTACTTAGACATGTTTGCTCCCACTGGAAAGCCAGTATCTTACCGGGTGATGATGGTTTATGCAACAATCTTTGGTATGGAGGTTCATTCAATGGACGCCGTAGCCGCTTTCTTGAATGGTAGACTTAAGGAGCTCATCTATATGGAACAACCCGAAGGCTTCGAAGAAGGTGGCGATGATGAAGATTTAGTATGCTTATTATATCTGCCCATCTATGGTTTGAAGCAGTCAGCGAGGGAATGGAATGATGAATTCAAGTCGAAATGTAGAGCAGTGGGATTTGTGCAGTCGGTGGCCGATGAATGCGTCTATATCAGGGTTAGAGGCAGTAATATATGTATCTTTTATTTGCATGTTGATGATATGGCAATCACCGGTAATGACATCAAGGCTTTCAAAGAGGAAATCAAAACGTTGTGGGAGATGGAGGACTTGGGTTTATCCACTTGTGTTGTCGGTATACAGAACGTCCGTATAGGCCCCAATCACTACGCTCTTGGTCAAGAAGCATACACATTATCAATTCTCGAGAGATTTGGGATGACGGATTGCAAAGAAGCTTCTACTCCTTTTCCTGGCGGAACCAAGCTACGACGATCTACCATTGAAGAATCATCATCTTTCAAACGATTGAACTTACCGTACAGGAGTGGAGTTGGGAGTATTATGTATCTCGCACAATGCACACGACCTGATATCTCCTACGCTGTTGGATGTTTGTCTCAACATTTGGAAAATCCGAATAAAACTCACTGGGAAGCTTTTCACCACGTCTTGCGATATCTGAAAGGTACAACCTCTTTTTGCATCCACTATCAACACAATATGCAACTGCCATCAGAATTATCCAGCAATAACAGCTGGACTCTACCAACATACTTCTCTGATGCCGATTGGGCAGGAGATAAGAGTACGAGACGATCTACCACGGGGTATGTGTTTATGATGGCTGGTGGCGCTGTAAGTTGGAGAAGCAGGTTACAGCAAACGGTAGCTAAATCTTCTACTGAGGCAGAGTTTCGAGCAGCAAATGAGGCAGGAGATGAGATGATATGGCTTAACGTGTTATTAGAGTCAATTGGTTTGAAGCAAGATTTTCCTCAGTATTTGAACTGTGACAGTATGAGCGCTATAGATGTATCAGAGAATGCTGTGTTGCACGGAAGGACAAAGGCTATAGAGATTCATTTTTACTGGTTGAGAGAGAAAGTGAAAGATGGTACCTTTCAAATGCGACACGTGGAATCAGAAGACATGCTTGCGGACATTTTGACTAAGCCTCTACATCCAGGCCCGTTTAGAAGTTTCAGGGACAGGATAGGTCTCAGGTTAATTAATTGATGCGATATTCCAAAGCTGTCGATTGAGGGGGGGTGTTGGTGATCAATCGACTTAAGAGAATAAGATGTAAAGAGAGAGCGTATGTGTTTTTACAAGGTGGTATAGCTTTAGACAAGTTATGACGAAATGGTGTGATGACGTCAATATTATTAAACGTACTTATAGTCTATTAGTTCTCGTCAATGTTACGTTTCTCTTTCCTTATCTTTGGAAAGAGAAACGTAAGTGATATTTCATTCTACTATCCCACTCATATCATTGTATAAGTTAAACTAATACATTAATCATGTTGTAGCTGTTTCTTTCACTCAGATCATTTAGCTCACTCGTGTGCTTTACACAACTATTCTTTTACATCATAGGTATTTATATTGTTAACTTATCATAGAAGGATCATTTACTTATTTCTTATTTGTTGTGGTTATGTACTCTATTATTGTTGTAGGTCAGAGTCTCTTCCTTATATAGGAGAACTCCATCAGTGACCATATCTAACACCTAGCGCGTATCAGGTAATTAATAATCCTTATCTTTGGAAAGAGAAACCTGTTTCTTTCACTCAGATCATTTAGCTCACTCGTGTGCTTTACACAACTATTCTTTTACATCATAGGTCAGAGTCTCTTCCTTATATAGGAGAACTCCATCAGTGACCATATCTAACACCTAGCGCGTATCAGTTTGTATTTCCTATTATTGCCATAGGAACACAGTCACAGACCTACAGACCTCACTGCGTCCACCAACTCCCTTCTCGACGTCGAGAAGGGTAGAATGTCTTGATTTGGTTCAACTATATTCCAACTTTATTGCGGGTTAGTTCCACTACTGAGTATCCCACTCAGCATAGACTGAGAGATGCATGAGTGATTGATCGGAAGCCATTGAGCCTCAGGGAATTCCTCAGAAGTTAGATTCTTTATGATCCAACCCTTTTGACCAACACATGAACTCAAGTTCAAGTTCATCAACTTGATTCATCACCGTTGCCTAAAAAATCCTTCATGAAATCAACTTGATTCAAAAGAATACCTAAACCAATTAATCAAATTAATCAATCAAATTCCTTTCTTCGCAAATCTCAAAACACTTTCTTATTAATTTTTTTTATAAAGCATATGTTTTCTTGTAGTTGTACCCCTTTATCTTATCTCACTGGCTTTTTCTTTCTTGTAGAACCTCAAACTGGACCTCATTCGAACTTAAGTCCTCTTCGTCCTCCACCTCAGCTTGTTCAAGAATATACAGCTCAACAAATTGCAGATGAAGCAGCTGCTAATAAGATTGTAGATGAAACGGTTTGGTTCGTATTCTCATCTCTTTAATCTCAGTATCTCCTTTTTCGGGATCAAAGTCACTAATGAGGTGCTTCTGATGATTCTTTTTAGATGTTTGGTTCATGTTTATTCTCAGGCTCCATTCTCACATATTAGCATAGATTCTCAAACACAAGATAGATCTCATACTCCAGATGGTTTGACTACAACTTGGCGAGCTTATGATCCTCCCACTTGTCCTCCAATATCTCCCAAGATTCATTGACTTCGATCAGGTTATGATCAACCACCATTATCAAATTAATCAAATCAAAGAACAAGAATTGATCAGAAACGAAGCTATCATAGTCTAAAGACAATGGTCAATCATGCCAATGCCAATCAATCTGAAACTACCCCTTCTGATGATACCACACCTCCAACTCGATCTGATTCAACACCAGATCAATCTTCTAATCTTCT
>NW_006769128.1:0-6843 GCF_000204055.1 Melampsora larici-populina 98AG31 | reverse complement strand
GGGCCACGACAAGGAGTGGAAAGAGGAGAGGCAATTGGCTAGTCGATCTTTATTAGTATAACACGAAAGGATATGAGCAGTCAACAATTTGATTGATTCTTTGTTTCTAGGCAGAATATGCCAAAGTTTATGGCAGGAATTTTTGTCAAATATCTACATGTATATCAATCAGATTCAGAATTTGGCAATATGTTCCCTCAAAATTTGTCTTGGGGCAAAGAACTTCAGCAAATCAAACTTGCAGACACATTCAGGAATTACATGTAGAAATACTGCCCATACAGGAAGGCTCTAGGGGACAAAAATGTGGAGAAACATGTTTTCAAAAGGATTATCAATTTTTTTGTATGTATATTCATAAAGCTGGGAGATATTCCAGAATCAATTTTTAGTTACAGTACAAAAGTAATATTTTTTGTCCGTGATTTTTTTTTCAAACCTCAATAACTCAGTCAATTTATGTCACAAAGGTTAATAAACTATATATTCTTGGTGGGGAAATACAGGAGCAGGTTTGTACAGGTTTGTGATGCTGTATGGCATCATCTCAATTTTGGTGGTCTCCCAACCACTTCTCAACAAATTCTCAATCAATGGATGTTATTCATTTGATATCCATTTCATAACTTCCTCATAACTTGCTCATAACTTGCTAGGGTCGGTGGGAGGCACTGGCCTGCCAGTGACTTGTGATTGGGGGCTGTGTTTACCGTTACAAGTGAACCTTCAAAGAAGGTTAGAGAACAAAATCTGATTCATTTGATTTTTGGATTTCACAACTCCCTGAGCCAACACTCATTCCCTTTGGTTAAAACACGTCCCAACCACAAGTAAAGAACTGGGTGTGGAGCAAGACCACAGGGTAATCCATACCGTCATTTGGCGGGCATGAATTACCATCATATGGCAAGATTGGCCCGGTGGTAGACGGCCGGCGCCAGACGGACGTCGCCAGACGGACGTCAGTGGTGTGGCAGTCCATGTCTTTGGCCTCCAAGCCAAGGAGGACTGACGTGTGAGTGAAACTGGAGCTAAGCTCCAGATCCTCACGCACTCTAGGTTTATTGTGCCGCGCTTGTTCTTAGATCTCTAAGAATGAGAGCGGCGGGTTTCGGGTGAAAACCTAGCGCTCATCTATGGTACGCGCCACTCTTGTGAATATCAAGAGAGGTCGCCGTCAGATGAGCTGTGTGCATGAGAGCGGGCAAGGGACCCTTCGAACCCATCTACAGGGAGCGAAGGATCTGATGAGCCGAGAGCCTTGTGAAGGGTCTCGTCGCCCGTTCTCATGGAGACAAGCTCGCGTAGACACACCCGAAAGATCATACAACTCTTTTCTACAAAATAGCAAATATGAAATGACAAAGCTGTGATGACCTAGACAATATCTCTGCGTGCAGAGTGATTTAACAAACGAGCCAACGACTTAGTCTGGCGCAGGACATGAGGAGAGTAACGATGAAGGTACAACTTATAAGCCGTAGAGTGCCATCTACCTACCCTCTTCAGGGAAGACTTTGACCGACCGAAATTTGCCATCAAGGATGCGCCGCCAATTCTCAGACTATGACCTGTCCATACCGTTTTGCTGCTCGTCTGATTACGTTTCAGAACTGCCAACACGCAACCTTTTGTCATCAGTTCGCAAACAGAAACACCCCTGAATAACGGATCGTCGTCGCTGCCGTTTGAAGCTTGCAATAGATTCCGAAGAGCCTGAATAGGATCAAGACGATTGGGTTGGCGACGCAGGTGAATGTATTGTAGCTCTCCGAGAGCAGCAGTCTTTGCCAATCGAAGGCATAGAGATGCTGAGGAGAAATCGGTCGAAAACACAACATCACATCGACGAATAAAAATCAAGGGGTGGTCATCATGCTTTGTCAACTCCCCCAATCTAGCTAGACCCCAAAATCCTACTAGGATGATAGCTCGCAACGTTACGTTTGGGAGCAAAGAACCTTGGAGCCGGGTGATAAGCAAATCGACGTCCATCAGCGTGAGTCCAGTCCTAACACGTCTAGTGGTGGGGATTTTGCAGCGCTTAGTCGCCGTCAATAGTATCCTCAGTCTATTCATATCAAGCGTCGGAAAGGTAACATTATGTAGGGTATGCCACATACGCAGGCCTGTAAGGTATATTTTGGTAGTATTGCTGATAACCCGAGCGTTGTTTTCGTTTTCTCCACACCACAGCACAAATTGGTATACGTCGTTGGCGGAAATGGGGAAGGGAAAAAGCGAAGTATTCATAAACTTGAAATATTTGTTTACAGCGGCCGCGTACTGCCGCGTAGTCAAAGCGGCCCAACCGTGTGCCAAGATGGCCGTACTAACACTATCCAATCTTTTAAACACTCCCGGAGCTGATTGGGATAAAGTCAATTTTGCCGAGGACATTATTGGTTGACGGTGATGGAACAACTTGTTTGATTAGTTGCGAAAGGTCAGGTGGGATTTCTATCACGATTAGATTGTCCATTCCTTTTGATGGTCCCAAGCCCCTTGATAACTTGTCAGCTTCGTTGTCAGCTGAAGTTACCCTGACCAGATTTATGTCACAGTCCAAATCAACTAGTAGGTCCTGCAACACCCGCCACTCTCGATTCACCCAGAAGTCGCGAGATTTTCGATTCCGAGCAGCGCCTTCGGTTGTCGTGTTATCGGTCAGGCAGGAAAACTTAAAGCCTGCCACGCCAACTGACTTGTTCATTTTTCGTTTCAGCATCAACAAACCTAACCGCACGGCCACCGTCTTGGCCCAGGCAATTGTACGCCTGGGCCGCCCTGAGGGATACTCCCAACCAGGCAACCATTGGAATTGTCCCCAAGACCTTCCGATGATTATTCCGATGCCGAAATCTGTCGAGGCGTCACCCACCCACCCCACGTTCTTTACAACGTGGTCTGGGATCAACTTCGCCGGGTTTAAGTTTTCCAAGTACGATTTCCAGTAACGAACATCCTCTTTTACATCATCAGGGATCACTCTTCTACCCGGCGATTTCCAGGCTGCGACAAAGGCAAATCCTTCCACTAGGTAGCACTTAAGCTGTGGTAAAATTAGCGTAACGTGGCTTAACTTACCATTAAATTTTTGCATCTCTTTCTTCGTGCATGTCGTCCTAATTAAAAATTCATCTACTTCACGACGTCTTTTCTGTAACTTTTTGTCTGGCAACCGTACCGTCTTCTTGACACAATTCCAATGGAAGCCGATGAATTTTTGCTCTTCTGCAAATTCAGAATATTTTGTTACGTTCGTTTTGACTCCCAGACGCTCACTGGCCTCTACGATTTCCAGCATTGTTGTTTTATCTGATTTTAACTTTATCATCAAATTATCGTCGACCCATCTGAAAGCTTCTACTAATTTAAAAATCGCTTTCATTAAGTCTTTCCATCCATCTGCTGGTCCTCCAAACGAGCCACAACCGCCTACTCCACCAAAGGCTATCATGATATCTATCAAGACTTGTCCATTAAAATCCATGATTGCTAAAAACGGCCATTGAGATGGGTGCGTTGGGATTTGCCTGTACGCACCTTCCCAATTGAAAATCCCCATCAGTACATCTTCCTTTAGGCGTTTTATAAACAGAGCCACTACTTTGAAATCATCCCATGTGGTTTCGAAGTCTTCCTTATTCACGTAAGAGTTTACTGATCGTATCTTCTTGTCGAACTTTGGGTACGACATATCGTTTATCGGTCTAAAGGACCCATCACCATTTTCAACTGCACCAAGAGGACTTGTACAAAAAAATCCTAATCTTTCGTACACTTCCTCCTTTTCAAAAGGGCCATACATTCTTCCAGCATTAATTTCTTTCTCGAAATTCTTTTCTATCTTCTGCTTCGCATGTACTGCTGAATCGTGATTAGGCGGACAATAATATTTCAGGTCTTTCACCGTATGATAAGGTATTCCTTGGTGAAATCCATTCACAAATCCATCTAACAAACCATACTTCGTTAATTGTGACCTCCAGACTTCAACATTCATTGCGCATTTCACATTCGACGGCCAACCATTCTCTTTGATTGAAATTTCATTCACAATTTCACTACATACGGATACATTTTACAACAAAAAACAAATATGTTATTACATAGATAAATCACATCACTCTATTATGGATAAAGATCACACCCTGAACTACACAGAAATCCAGCATTCAACAAGAAGAATGCTTACATCTTATCTTTTGATGTAGACTGTTTTGGGTTTTCGTCTACTCTATTAAAACTGGACCTATCCACTTGTTTTCCTTTATTCATGATTTCTTTTCTATCAATCCTTTGATAAGGTCCAGGTGACAGCTCCTTTCTCAAATTTCTACCCCGATTATTTCTTCTGTTGTTACTTTGATAGTTATCGTTTTTCCTGAAGTTGTTTCTATCGAAAGAATGTTGGTGGTTATTTTCATGAAAGGAATTGTTTCTGCCAAAGGTCGGCGGCGCTAGATGATTGTTGGTATGATCTATTGAATTTTCTATCTCGGTCGAATCATGGTTAATGTCCTTTGCATATCTTCTTCCCGTTATCGGACTAAAATTCTCTCTAGGATTTCCTTTTGCGTACGCTGAGGAAACATAAGTTAGATATGACTCTCTAGTTAAATATGATTCTCTTTGAAACATCCATTCAAGACTTACGATTATCCAAAAGGGTAATCCTACCGTCTTGCAACAATTCTGTTCTAGCTTTCGCTTCGTCTAGAAAGTTCTCTCTTTGTACACTTGGATCCCCTGGGGCTCCCTCAATTCAATTGCACAATACATCAGTACGAACCATTATATCATATCTAAAAGCCGTCACCCATCCGTGCCTTAAACTTAAACGTTCTACATATAAGAAGTGTTTTTCCAAACTAATTGGAAAAGGTCAATCAATTATCATCATCTTTATGAGCAATATTTTACACTCACTCTTTCGCGAATGGTACATGTTTGTACGTTTCTATCAAATACTTCAACATCAGAGTCTTCGCTCTTGTCCAATCCGCGAAAGTCAGCCACCACTCGCTCCTCGTTGGTTGGCCAGTGGGTTTATCCTTCTTCTTTGACGATGTGTTGTTGCCATCTACCATTTGGTCTAATTCGATCCACTTGTCATTGAATATTGACAATTTGAAGTACATGTCTAATTTCTTTAAATGTTTATCCCAGTATGGTGTGAACGCTCTCAATTCAGAAGACGAAACTTGTCCACTCTTGTAGTTCTTCAATGGGTCTGATTGTTTCGAGGTGTTTTCGTAGTTGTCGCTTAATGAGTTTAAGAACTTTTTGACTATCTTCGTGTTACCCATGGCCAAAGCCATTTTTGCTACATCGACTGAAACACCTGTTTCTAAAATTTTAATAAAATTCTATATTAGTCTATGTATATAATATTTTCGTATAACCTCATTGACAATAATCAAATGATTAAGAAAAACCGGAATACATCACAGTATGCATAAACGTTACACTCGGAATATATCACATAGTGGTAAAACTCAATGATTTTTGAATTGGCTTGAGCATGATCGGAATAAATCACGAATAGGTAATAATATCATACCAATACAAACGTTTCGGAATAAATCACGAAAGGTTGAACAACAATATCGTACCAATACAAACGTTTCGGAATAAATCACGAAAGGTTGAATTCACGAAAGAATAGAATTCACAAAGCAGAGTGATAATGATGAATGATTAAAGGTTGAAGTTGAAAAACTAACTCTTATCATTTTCTCCAAACTCTATTGAGGAAGACGAGTCTTCAGAATTACTTAGTTTTTCTTCTTCAAACACTATATCATCTTCAAATAGCATATCATTATCTTCATTTTCATTTTGAACTCGTAATGATTTATTCTTCTTCCTCGATTCTTTCTTATTTCTTATCTCTTCTAGCGCATCTTCTCTTTCAATTCTCAATTGTTCTTCTTCTTCTGTTTCTATCTCGAAAGTTGTTTGTTCTTCTTCTAACGGTGACGTAGGCACCGGAGTGAATTCTGGACTGAGATCTCTGTTTCTTCTACTTATACGGACCATTTTGATGTAACGATGTAAAGAGAGGTTTGAAAAAGAGAGGTCTCTGACCGTGACAAGAGAAAGCCTTCAGAAGCAAGGAGAACGGCTGTGAGAGGAAGATGGAGAGGGAGAGAGCGGAGGAAGTGAATCTACGAAGCTCTCAAAGGGGGAAAGGACTCGTCTCACAGGTCAACCAAGAACTGTGCCTGGTTGATGATCCAATCAGGGCGAAACCTGAACCACCCAACTATCCATCTTACCACCAAGGCCGGACTCTCACAGAGTCTCGACTGCTTCGGGGACTAGGCTTTCTCAGGCGTGACATGGACATGGGTGATTCCTTGTGCCATCGTCACCACCCTACAATCAAATGACAAGATTGTCTGACTGCCGTTAGATGGGCCATCTGGCGGCCTCCAGACCACCAACAAAAGATTTTGTAGGCTGCCATTGATTGGGGAGATGATCAAGCAAACATCTTTGTTCCCTCCCATAGCCCCGCTATCCACCCCTTGTGGTTTGAGGCATTAGCGGTACACAAACATCTCAACCCAACCTAATAAAACCCATGGCAACCCAATTGATTTTTGGATTTTCAGTGCTAAAAACTCAAAATCAGTTGGGTTGCATGGGTTTTTTGGATGGGTTTTTGAGGTCGGGTTGAGATGTTTGTGTACTGCTATTGATGTTGAGGAAGATGGGGAGGAGCTCCCAGACCAAAGAATGGATTCTAGGAGCTCCCTGTTGTCAAAAAAAAGAAGGCATGGCTAGAACCACGTCTATGGAGACAAATGTGAAAACTGAAGTTTAATCTTGCAG
>NW_006769127.1:0-6852 GCF_000204055.1 Melampsora larici-populina 98AG31 | reverse complement strand
CAGATGAATGTAATGAGAAGAGTAGTGTCTTTGTATTGAGGAAGGCATAGAAAGCAAATCAAAAATTTGAATGTTATTGATTTTTGATGTTTTCAATGTTACATAATCAGGTAATGTTTAATTAAGCAACCTTACCAGGAATTTCATTCTTTCCCACTTAAAATTCTTGTTATGTCCAATCTGTTTAATTTTTCCATTTTGGAATTTGTAAAATGTGCATTCTAATCAGAATATGATCAAGGAAACCGGCCCTCAGACTTACTGTCAATTTTAATCACTCTTGAGGTGGACAAATATATGGTTGGATGTTGATGATGTCTTCCATCATCAAAGATTTTGAACTTATAGTAGCCAAACTTGTATATCATGCTCAAGGAGAGCCTTCAGTTGAGACAAGAGCTTGATTTCAAAGGCTACAGTGGTAATATAAATTCACATTCTATGAAATTTCATATTTAGACCAAAAATTTAACCACTGAGCAACTTGCCAATTAGGATTGTTTTCTTTAATTTAAAGACTCATTTGGATAATTAATCACACACAATATCATTGATAGGAAAATCATTGTTTGTATTTGTTTATGTTACTTTTCTCTTCTGCTCCTCTTGTATATGTTTATATGTTGGGTACTAAAGTTTTGAGAGGGACCTATTGTGAAGACTCAGTAGTCAAGCTCATGATGGGAGATACACTGGCAGTTGTGCAATAGCTACATCAAACCCAATACGCTACCTAGTGCAATATACATGTGAAATCTTAAGCCCTTCAAGACATTGGTACTTCAGACCCACCCCAAACAGCCCCAAACCCCGTCTCAGGTTGCTTCTTTGGTCTTGCTTCTCTGAATATCTACAAAGATGCACCCCAAAATTGTCCATAAAGCTGTGAATTCTTTACTCCATCACTCCCGTCAAGGAGGCTGCCAATGGGACAACCTTGTATGCCTTTTTTGTTCCAATTTTTCCATCAAACCCCAGGGGCGGCAAGTAGCATTTCGGCGTAGTTATGAGGTCTCAAACTCCGCGTCCTTTACGCGTCATGTGCCAACAACAATGGATTCCTGTTATAATTATCTAGCAGAAGACTTCCTTCATGCAAGGGTACAGCATGAAACCTGATCAGCTGTTTTTGCTTCTCCGCAGTTCTCATAAAACTCCGTTGAAGTCTCCGTTTGGGGAAAAGTTTTCATCGCTTTCTCCAATCAGATTCCATCAGTGTATTGTTGTATGGTCATATGCAGAACTGGGTCTCACCATTACATTTCACCCCATTTGAATACGACTTGAATGATTGCATCAGCCCCTCCTACCGACCGCGCCTTCAAATAGATTCAGTTTGAGATTTGAGTAGACTCCTGGAAGACTTTACGAAACACGATCTCATTGTGGGGTCAAGTTTGAAGCGTTTGAATTTCTGTTCACTTCTGTCACCTGAGCACTTTGGTTTCCAAAAGCTTGACCAGGATGCCCCGCCATACTTAGTTTTGCGGGCTGTTTTGAATAGGCAGTGTGCACCGATCCAAGCTGAGTCATTTTCCCTTGGAAAAATGAGCTAGTGGGATCCTTACATATATACCTTGAAGACCACGCATGAAAATGCGGGACTCTCAGCCAACAATAGTTGTCCCCGAGATCAAGCTCGGAAGCTGTGACTAGATAGGCTTTCAGTCCGATTGCTAACAGCGAGCATAGCCTGAGTGGCGAGGTTTTCCTGGCGCTTCCAAGAGTAGTCCCACCTTCCTGATAAGCTTTACCACTAATTTATGATCTTCTATTTGATACCCTGCTTGGCTGAAGACACACTTCACCTCCTAACATATAAGCCACTTCTTCATATACCTGAATCCCCCTTCATCAAAGTCACCCCGCTCAAGCAATTATTTCGAAATATTTCATAACACTAAAACACTGAAGCGCGTTCAATATGAAGAGTTTTGTAGCTGGCCTAGCAGTGATTTCAATCATGTACAGCCAGGCGACTCCCCTTCCTGCCGGTTTAAATCAAGAGAAGCTCAACCTCAGCCAGCTTCCCATCCGGAACGACCTGTCAACTACTCCAGAAATGCACACCGCCTTTCAATCTGCCAACATGAACTCTTCGAATAGAAAGTTCAAACCTGGATTATCCAAAGTTCAAAGTCAATACTTGAACAGCCTGCGAACAGATGAGGAATCCACACACCACGCTGGAACATCCCCGGCTCGTTTTCCTATATCCCCACCGACTCGTCAGAGGTTTTGGTCTATCAAAGGATTCAAAGTGATCCCTGGTCTTCGAAGTATGCCACGTAAAGACCAGAAGAAGGATGAAGGCTATGCCTCCTGGCTCTGCAGTTTGGTTACGAATCCAAAGGTCCCACATGATGCTGCTTTACCCAACATGGGGACTCGTGGTCCATCAAATGTAATGCAAATCAGTCACCATCCCTTACAACAGATAAATAATATCCAGATTGAAATACAAAGAATTCCCAAGAATAGGAATAGAATTCGTACAAAGAGAAGTGACCAACCTACTTCTACACCATCTGTTGAAGAAAAATCAAAAAACCCTTCTAATGAACATCTTGGATGTGCTGACATTGCAGTTATTCTATCACTTATTGGATTTGTCACAATAGTTATTCTGATTTGGTTATTTGGAAACAAATCAAAACAAATATTAACTTTTTGGAAAAAATGAAGTTGATACAGTTATAATTTGAGTTTTCAAAGGTCTTTGAGTTTGGAAATCATCAATGAGATCTGCTTAGCGCGTACTTAACATCTGTGTCCATATTTCATCTTTTCAGACGTCACTTTTTATGGAGAAGGAAACGCGTTATTTTATACTCCTCATGAATAATATCAGCTTAAATGTATATTATAAAGCTTTTATTCTATGAGTTATGTCAGCCTGAGGAGAATTGAAAGCAATTGTTGACTCCAGATAACAAACCATAACACATTACTTCTGGTCTCTTATTTCTCTCTTCTATGCTTGTTGTCTTTTTCGGTCACGAAAACCTGATATTCCTATATATACGCTCCGCTATTTGGCTTCCAAACAATCACAAAATCAATTCTAATGGCCGAAAGTTTTCATCCAAAGCTTCTTCCTTCCAAATTACAATTCTTTATTTATGTGTTTTCCGGAATTAATTATTTTCTGCTGAACCTATTTTCTCAAGTAGCCCTTTTGATCTCCCTTTGTGAAATTTTTGTATTGCTTTGTACACATCACAAAAATTCTGGAAGAATTGAATGATGAGAAGTTTCAGTCAAAATCCGTACATTATCATCACAGAGATCCACTAGATATCCTGAAATGAAGGGGTTTCCAAACCTTACACTACAGGTCACAAATCCATGAGATACAAAGATGAATATTTGAATGAGAGGTATCATAAAAGATGTGTCAGACCATCCGCATCACACAATTTTTAATAACAGGATCATTGATGTCAGTGTCACTTTAGCTACGCGTCTGCGCATAAAGATTAAAAAAAACCTCCGACTTGTGACCTTGTTTTTCAAGAGAATTCTAGCCTAATTTACCGTAATATCACCAGCAGCCTACCTTTTGATTATCCGGTTTTGTGATCTTCGACACCCAAACCATCCATTTGGTGAAGAGCAAGTTATCTATGACTTGCTCGTGTTTTGTGTAGATGTTAGTAATTCTATCATCTACCCCCCGCCTCTCCTCTACTCTTAATGCGAGTGTGGGAGAGGTGTCGGGACGGCGGCTGCAGGCCGGCCTGGTTTGCGTGGTCCAGAAAATTTTCTTTCTCACGCAAACCAAGGCTTGTTTGCTGACACGCTGGGTGGGTGGGTGGTATTTGAAAAGAATTTGTAACAATACGAGAGTGCGAAAACAGAGTTCAGACTGGCGGGCGATGAGACAGACGTGCGAGAATTCGGCTAAGGGAAAATTTTCCCTTGCCGCGGCAAACTTCTCTCCTGGGAAGTTTGTCCTCGCTATAAGCATACTTGCTATAGTCTGTTGCCACCCGCTCTTCAGTCATGGAACTCGTCGCCAAGACGTTCCTTAGTTGACGTCACCAATCCATTTAGTGAAGAGCAAGTTATCTATGACTTGCTCGTGTTTTGTGTAGATGTTAGTAATTCTATCATCTACCACCCACCTCTCCTCTACTCTTAATGCGAGTGTGGGAGAGGTGTCGGGACGGCGGCCGCAGGCCGGCCTGGTTTGCGTGGTCCAGAAAATTTTCTTTCTCACACAAACCAAGGCTTGTTTGCTGATAGTCTGCTACTAGGCCCTTATGAGGTTGGTAGGATTTCCTCGGCGACTTCCCAACTTGGCGGGCTCCTTGGTAGGGCTCGGCATGTCGAGGAAAACCCTCAACCTGCCAAGGGCCCGGTTTCTTGCCGCTCACTGCTTCACTCCTTCCTCTAGGTCTATTTCTCTCGTTTCCTCTCTCTCTCTCTCTTTTTTTTTTTTTTTGGATTGCCTCAGGTATCTCTTCGAGGTCATTAACCTAAACTTCCTTTCACTCTTCGCTCGCTTCTTCTTCTACCTCTCTCCCCTCTCTCTTCTTTCTTCTTTTTTTTTTTTTTTTTTTTTTTTTAGGGTTTTGGTCATCTGGTGGCGTAGATCGGCGAGCGCGGCTAAACTTCCGGGGTAATCGGTCAGTCAGTTTAATTGAGCTGAACTCTATTGATGAGCTGATATCGCTCCGCTTCCAAAGATCTGTACTCACTTTTCAGCCGAAATTCGCTTTGTTCCTCCTATCAATTGCCCAAAGTAGGTCTTTCGCCTCCTTCACTTCATCTGCTGCGTATCCTTTCAAGTACACGTCCACGGCCGTCGATGTCCATCTTCCTTGCCTCATTATCTTTTCTTTCGGCCATCCCAGGTTCCATTTGAGGGAGGCGCCACCTACCCTGAAGGAGTGGCCCGACCAGACCCCTACCTTCACTCCGCTCTTTCCCCATAGCGATTCCACCAGGTCTATGAACACCTTTTTGGACAACGGTCTCCTCTGTTTCCCCGATCCGTAACCGAAGAGTACTTCGTCTTGTCCGAATTGTTTGTTCCTCTCTATCAGGCGGTCTAGTGCCGCCACGGGGTCGAGTATTGAAGGCTGTGATGGGATACGGATGACTTGTGCCTCCCCTGGTTTCGCAGTCTTCGCCCTCCATAAGTTTAGGACTGCTACCCGTTTCTCTCCTTCTCCTTCAAAAGTCAGGTCCTTCCTTGTTAGCATCCCCTCTTCTCGCGTCGTTCGGGTCAGTTCCCCTAATCGCATCATACCCCAGAATCCGACTAGAGCGACCGCTGTCACCGCGTCGTTGATGTCTGATTTACCCGCTAGTTCGCAGACCAGGCCTATCAACTCTCGTACCTGGATCGGGCTCTTCTCGCCGCTCTTCTTCTTCTGCTCGTCTTTCTTAGCACTCAGTTCCGTTTGTTCTTCTGCTCTCTCGGTCGCCTTTATCAGCGCTTTGATCATCTTCTGGTCTAGATCTGGAGGTGTGAGCTTTGTCGCCATCTGCCACGCTACTAGGCCGGCGAGGTATTTCTCAATAGTTTTTGCTTTGACTGTTCTTCTGGCTGACGTGTCCTTCTTTGCATTTGAATCACCTGCCCAGACGATGAACCCGTATATGTCGCTCGCTTGAACTGGTATGGCGGAGTCCCAGCATTTTCCCTCGCTCTCTATGTATTCTTTGAATTTGGCCACGGCGCTTGTGTAACCCTGTTTCGTCTTCTCCGCCCACGACCCGCTGACCATGCGTCTTGCGATTTGCAGCGTCTTCTTGTCTGCCACTTCCTCCTCGATTTTTGCAAAGCTTGGGCAACTTCCCTTCATCCGCGTGGCTCTCTGCTAGGGGGGTTGGGGGTTGTCCAACATCCGCATCAGCTATGTAGATTTCCTCTTAGTGGAGTTATGGGTGCTACTGACCTGATTCCGGTTCCTTCCTTGTCTGGCTTTGCTCCTCTCCGGAATACCGTGTGTCGCTCAGTCTCCCCCTAGTATCGGGTTGTTCTGTTGGACTGAGAGAGGGACCTTTGATGCTTCTATGTAATCTTGTAAGTCACTCGGTATCTCTACTTGGATCCGGTCTTCGTCGTACTTCTCTATCCTGACACCTCTGGATAGGTCGTCTGCGTCGTTCTTTAGTGAAGTAACCTGTTTCTCCTCTAGGTCGCAGTCAAGTTCTACGAGTCTCCTCTGTAGGCGTCTCCACTCGTTGTTCACCGCGACGTGTTTGGACTTCAGGTTTCGCACCACACCCTCGGTCGTAGTGTTGTCCGTCAGGAATAAGAACCTGAAACCTCTTATGTCTTGCATTTTCGCCAGCATTTCCAGACCTAGCCGGACCGCCACCGTTTCCGCCCATGCAATGTCACGTTTGACACCTAACTCATCGACTTCGTTCCAGCCATCTCTCAGTTTCCACTGTGCCCATTTACTACCTATGATGACTCCTATGCCGTGGCTGGTCGCCGCGTCACCTACCCACCCCACGTCTGTCGAGTGTCTCCTCGGGATCAACTTATGGTTTGTAAAGTTACGTAGTACTCTCTTCCACTCCCAGAGGTCATCGTGCACGCTCTTTGGCATCGGTCTTGCGGCTCTCTTCTCTACCCAGCTGGCCATCCAATGGTCCAGGCTCGTGTTGAAACATTTCATCTGGGGCACCATGTAAGTGACGTGTCCCAGTCTCCCCCTCAGTTTCTCTACTTCCTTGAAGGTGTGCGGACCTTGGGCTATCGCCTTGTCTACCTGTGCCTTTCTCTCTTCTAGTTTCTGTTCTGGTAGACGAACTGATTTTTCCTTCCCGTTCCAGATGAATCCGATATATTTCTGCTCGGTAGCAAACTCCGTGTACTTCCGTCATGTC
>NW_006769126.1:4352-6963 GCF_000204055.1 Melampsora larici-populina 98AG31 | reverse complement strand
CCTTCTGAGGTGTTGTAAAGCTCTTGTTGAGCTTTAAATACTACACCGGTCCAGCAAGTGAGTCTAGTTGAGGTGGATCTTGATTTGCAGGGTATTGACCCAAGAAAGGATGACCTTCGGTCACGAAGCTTGGTTCAATCAGGTCGGCTAGGCGATGGGTAGACCCGTTGGTGTTGGTGGTAGCAGCGTTGGAAGTCGGTTTGGGCAATACCCGAACCGCTCCGCAATAAATGGCGGTTGCGGAGCGATATTGTAGCGCATTTTGGGTGCGCCACGCCCTCTGCCTTTCATGGCGGAGCCTGCG
Source organism: Melampsora larici-populina 98AG31 (assembly GCF_000204055.1). Taxonomy (NCBI): domain Eukaryota; kingdom Fungi; phylum Basidiomycota; class Pucciniomycetes; order Pucciniales; family Melampsoraceae; genus Melampsora; species Melampsora laricis-populina. The sequence goes on along the minus strand of NW_006769126.1, from coordinate 6,659 downwards.
CACCACCAACCCGGGCTGGGTTTTTTAATAGCGGAGCAATCGCTCCGCAACCCGGCCCATGAAGGATCTCTCCGCTATATCATATGTATATTGGAGAAATCTGTACATGGGTACAGGGTATCCCTGACCACTCGACTTCCACTCTTTACGCCACACTCATCTCTGATGAAACATACTACGACAACATCAAACAGCCACTTTGCTCAAACAATGGTCACCCATACACCAACCAATATTACCCCCTGGCCTCCAAATTCTTTCAATACAGCCAACTTGTGGTTATTAATATTGTTTTTACCACATTATTTAAGGTGCGTTCGTTTTCCTTATCTTTGATTTCCATTGATACTAATAGCATATTAATAATCGATTATACTTTTGAATCAGAATGGCCCCATCTAGACCTTCTTCACAAACCAGTAGCCTTCAGGTTCCCAGCAAGGCACCGATTAGGAGAAGTCTTCGACCCCCTAGTCCTTCTCGCATTCATCCCGGAATGGTCATTCCTCCGAAAGATTCTCGATCTGCTCTCACTGCACCAACCGATCCAAACGATTCAACTGATTCTGAGGAAGAACTACCAGGCCCTCTTTCTAATTGACTTGCCTCGCCTCGACCCCCAACTTCTAAAAAGACAACCAAGAAAGCTCCAGTAGTCCCATCCAAAGCAAAAGCAAAACCAAGTCAAAATGGAAAGGTCAGTGTTGTTGAACTTCTCATTTAATACATACAATTACACAGTTAGCTAACAATCAGTTGTTTAAAAATTTCCCATCTAGTCTCTCTCCTCAACTAGCAAGCGAATTCGATCTCCGTCACAAGGCTCCTCTGGCAGCACTCGCCCGTCTCGTCCATCTAAGCGAGCCAATCTTGATGTAAGTTTCCCTCCTATATTGTCTCTGATTTCACCACTTCTTATTCTGACCATTGTTTCTAGCCCTTGGAGGTTCCCGAGGCTGTAGACTTGTCTCAGGACTCCGAGATCGAGTTTGTTGGTTATACCAATGCACCAGGATACAATCAAGCTCGAACCCTGAGTGTCCAGAAGCTACTCGAGTACTTTCATCCACCTAAGGTAAGATGGCTCACTCATCCTTCATCCATTTCCCTTGATTAATCTATTGTCTTCTTTTTATATGTTCATCTTTTGCATATAGGGCCGCTCTTACAAGTGTCGATGGTGTAGCAATACCTATCTCAAGCAACCGACGTCGTACTACGGTCTTTGGGGTCATCGAGATGGGAACGAATTCCGTCCTGCCTGCAGCGAGCGCGCTCGAGCTATCGCTGCAGGTGTTGATCTTCCTCCCTCCTATCAAGAAAACCTCGATAAGGAGCAAAAACTCACCAATTCAACTTTGGATTCATACTTCCAAGGTCCAAAGTTCACCATTGATCTATTGAAGATGATCTTGGTTGTTTGGATCGTTTGTCACGCCTTGCCTTGGGCGAGATTTGAGGATGTTGCCCTTCGGGCAGCGTTCTACACGGTCAATCGAGGAGCAACCATTCGATCAACGTGCTGGGCTTCACAACAGTCCGTTCAACTATTCTCAACATTGCATGACAAGGCCATCAATAACTTGATAGTAAGTGATTTCTCTGACACTTCAAGTTATCTTACCGTTCAATAACTAACTTTATTCGCTCCTTTGTTGTAATTCATGTACATAGGAAAACGATGGTAAGTTTTGTCTTGCCCATGATGTTTGGACAACAAAAGGGAATTGCTTCGCTTTTGTTGGAGCGTCAGCCAACTACATTGATAATAACTGGGAGTATCGATCAACCCATCTGACCCTCAAGTTGGTCGGATGGCGTCATTTTGGCGTGCTTCTAGCACGACCAATCGGTAGGTTCTTGATCAAGCATGGCCTTCATCATAAGATGAGTCAATTTTATTTTTCTCTTCTATGTTTCATCTTTTCCATTCAATCTTCACAATTATATAATGAATTTTGTTCCTTTTTGTAATCTGATACTTACATGATAGCCCAGACCACCGACAGTGGAGGTAATAATGGGCCCATGGCATCTGAACTGCAATCCATGTTTTCGAACGCCGAGGATCCTGCTGCGTGGGATGCATCTACAGTGGGTAAAGTCAAGAATGTGTAACAGGTCCCCCCCGCATAGGTCCCGGGTCCGAAATCTTTGAGATTTGAGAAAAAAATGTGCGTAGGGTTAGGGTTAGGGGTTGGCTTAGGGGTTGGAGCTGGAAGCTGGGCTAACATTACATTGTTCTTTAGTATATCGAAAGCACCTCTCGGATATGCAAAGTTTTGCAAGTTCCAAGAACCTATTCGA
>NW_006769126.1:0-4252 GCF_000204055.1 Melampsora larici-populina 98AG31 | reverse complement strand
CAGTTTCGACCACCGGAGATACTTTCGAAAGATCGATAGGCAGCATTCAGCATATGCGTAGGTTCTCTTCCTTTCTGACTAGGCTTGTTCCTACTGACACATAGTTGATTTCAGGCAAGGATACAACAGTGTTGATGCTGCCACGGTTGTGAAGTTGTATTCTTCCCATCGATGTGTTCCAAGGAATGCCGCATTGAGAGTCGATGTCATCGCTCCACAGCCACGACAGTCAATATCATTCAACAATACAAGAAGTTGCGAATTTAGGTAGGTGGTTTCTCTCTCTCTCTCTCTCTCTCTTGTTGGTCAAGGATCAATGTGCCTTGCAATGATACGTCTCAAGCAAGGTGATCGAACGTCCAAAGTCGAGCAAAATGCTGAGCCAACACCAGCCTATGTATCTAAGTGCATAAGATACCTAGCAACATACAGTAGGCACCATAGCAGCTTAAGGACATAGCTTTAAGTACTTAAGTATGCCCTAAACCCCTAACTAAGTACTTAGCTTAGGCCTTAAGCCCTGGGTCCGAAGCTCGGAGATCCCAAAAAAAAAAAATTACATTTTGCGACTTCGCTTGGATATATCTAGATTAAGCCAAATCTAAGGATTTTGCCTGTCTATGTATCGTGGCCTAACATTGATGTTAAGTGTGGCATCTTTAAGTCGAAGACTCAAATTTCGATTTTGCGGGGGAAGCTGTTACACATTCTTGACTTTACCCACTGTAGTCATCACATTAGATGCTACGCCCACAAGCTGAACCTCACGGTCGGGCACGGCCTCAAGGCCCTTGGTCATAAAGTCGGTCATTTGAAGCCTTCGACTCCACGCGGGGTTCCTCTTCCAACGCCCGGCCTTGAGGTGAATGATGGTGAGGATCCTGTCGAGTATGGCTCGGAATCGGACGAAGAGGACGAGATAGGTTTACCAGATGAGCCTGATGGGGTGGACGATGATGATGATATCGAGCAAGATCATTCAGGTGATACTTTTGATGAGGATGAATTTGTCGCAGTCGCCCTCGCAAAGGTAAGTGCATTCCCTACTTCAGCACTCCGATTTCATCTCAGGCATATTGATGCTAATTGGTTGATGTGTCTTCTTTTAACTAGGTGGACGCAGTCTCTGGCCAAATAGCCAGCAGTGCCGCTCGACGTAACGACTTCAAGACACGTGCTGTGCGGATGGGGTACACTGGTCGTATGCTGAAAAGACCATGCAAGACTCGATGGAATTCTCATTATGAAAGTCGCAAGATCGCTTGCGAGGCTCAAGAGGTAAGCGACTTACTCTTATCTTTCTCTTCTAAATTTGTATATGCTCATCAAATTTCCTCCAGGTAATCAATGCCATGATAGCAGCCAATCGCAAAGCGTGTTTCTTCAAAGGAGTAACTATATCAGCTTCGGAATGGCATGCAGTAGAGCTTGTGAACAAGGTCTTGAAGGTAAGACATTTCAATTTGCTCTCTACGAGTTATACTGGTATGGGAACTTATACATATTCTTTATTTTCTTTCAGACTTTTGTTGAAGCCACATCTTGAGTAGAGGGAAATGGCCCTACCGGCTGTATCCTTCTAGCCGAATACAAACGAGTCATTGCCGAGCTCCGACAACATCAAGTGGAATGTTGCACCTTTTCCAGCATCGAGAATGCTATCAAAGTGATGATCAAGTGGTTGACTGAATACCAACACGAGGCTGCTGAATGCGAGGCCATAGTGTTGGCAACGATTCTGAATCATCGATATCGACAGAAATTTTTCACACTTCATTATGCCGAATACGATGTCACATCTAATATATTGATTGAGAACGCCTTCACTGATCTTTTGGAAGAAGCCGAGCTACGCGAGCGATCTCCTTCACCTGACAAGTTCAAGGATCCCGACAAGGGTGATGAATTTGATGTTTTTGGAGGTTCTAATTTTACTTCAAAGAAGCCATCCAGCTCCGAGCTGGATGACTACTTGCAAGGTCGATATCCTATTGAAAAAGGCCAATCACCACTTGAGTGGTGGAAGGTTTGTCTTTATATTTACCTCTTCTGTTGCTTATCGATTCTGACTTGGCATTATTGTCTTTGATCAATAGTTAAATCATCAACATTTCCCCATTCTTGCCAAACTCGCCCGCAATTACTTATCAATATCAGCTACTTCCTGTGCATGTGAGCGCACCTTCTCGGCTGCTGCCGACGTCTGTACTCCGTCTCGAGGAAGTATGCTCCCCAAGACAATGGAGCGGTTAGTCGGGTCTCAAGCATGGTTGAAAGAAGGGATTATCCCTGATGGAGCATTTGAAGAAGTGGTGAAAGCACTCCAATTTTATATTGACAAGATGGCAAAAAAAAAAGGAAAGAAGGGATAGAATTTTAATTTCAGGTTTCATTTTTTTATATTCACGTGTCTCTTTCTTCTTAATTGGTTCCTATAGCTTCTATACAAGAACCCAACCCACTCTCCTACCTTGCCCAGCTCTGTATTCTGGGCAGGTACACATGGGTTTTGAAATACAATTTTTCTCTCTTTGTTCACTACGTAGCGCGCTATAAAGCGAAATGTTAGCGATTTGATCGCTGCTCCATGATGTAAGTTTTTTTTTTGTGAGAAATAGCGGAGCCGAGGCGCATAGGCTCATAGCGCAGCCTGCGCACCATTACGGAAATCGACAGATTTCCGTAGCGTATCGTAGCGCTTCGGGTATTGGTTTGGGTTCAAGAATTACCCCGTAAGGTGAGATTCGTGGGCCCCAGTCGGTGGCAGATGAGATGATTGGACGGGGGGCTCCAGCGTTGATCAACGCGCGTTCGTGATTGAATTGATCACATCTCCACGTCCGCCAGTTGTGTGCATGCCTCGGACGTTTGGGGCACTAAAGGAAGTGAAATCGATTGGAAGCAATGGTGAGAGTTTGTCGATCGATCAATAAAAACATAAACTTACATGTATGGTCCACGAGTCATCTCTTGGTGCAAAATAACGGAGCGGCGTCGAACATTCGGGACATAAGATGCCAACCAGGCCACCTTTGGCAGGTTCTGGCAGATATCCTTCGGTGATGAAGCGGTAACGCTCATGGACAAGCGTGGCGACGACCATAATCGAAGATGTTGTTTGTCGAAATTAGAATGTCGCCAAATTTTTGTGATCATTGTAAATGAGCAATTGCGTTTAGTTGAGTGAAAAATCTCGTGATGTCCCTTTTGGGCGCTTGAAACGTATGGAATGGAGGGAGATTGATGTGTTCCGTCGAAGTGAATGGAGGAGGTCCGTTTTGGTGTCTGATATGAAACAGAGTGGACAAAAAATAGGTGATGGTCATGTAGGCGTGACACCCTTGGCATATGTAAGGTCTAAAACTATCGTAGGGTTTTGTACAATTATAATTATGCTTATAATTATGATAATACGGAGGGCGCTGTATTCTCAGTTTCTCAGAGAATTCTCATTCTCATATTCTCAGGAGCAAAACCCGGATCCTCTGGTGCTCCCGGCTCCACATAAAGTGAAGATGAAGGAGCTTGAAGGAGCCGATGCTGAGGAGAAGAATTATATATACTGTAGGACTGTACAACAAACACATGACCTGCTGTGGCGCAGTCGTGTACATACAACACAGTACACTTGAACACACCACACTAGGGCTGTGGCCCGGGCCCGACCCTGACCGACCGGCTTTGCCCGACCACATCTCAATGGTCTACATGGCCGGGCCCGGGGCCACGAGACCTAGCCTGGCAATGCTCCGAAAGGCCCTGCGGGCGTCTCGGGTGCCCGACCCGACCGGGTTGCCACTGCTTTTCTGGTGACTAAGCCTATCAAAAAACAATGTTCGAATGAAAAAACAGGTGACATACAACTTACCTGCCAGCTGATCATCACCCATTGCCCCTGCCAAGCCTCTGGGCTCGACTTCTGGCCCTGCCCTGAGTGAGCCGAGCTGTTTTTGGAAGCCATCGGGTCACATCAGGTCCGGGTCTGGTCGCGAGGCTGGCCCTGAGCTCGCAGGTCCGGGCCTCAGCCCTACACCACACCCCAGATATGTAACCACTTCAACACACAAAATTGAAAGATAAGAAATGGAAAACATATAAACACACACATAGCAAAATATTCAAAATGAAATTTGAAAAAATAAATATATCACAAGGCATAGAAACAAAAGTAATGAAATGAATCATTCTAAGCTGACATTCGTCTTTCTTAACACACAAAGTTGTGTCCAAGAGCTTTTGTTAAAATGTCTGC
>NW_006769125.1:3072-7111 GCF_000204055.1 Melampsora larici-populina 98AG31 | reverse complement strand
ACCCTTTTCGCCACCAGTATTTCCAGCTCTATGTGATTGATCATCTAGAGCTGATCCCAATAACAACCAGGGACAGTGTAAGGCTTCTAGAGAAGTCTTCACTGAATGTGGGAGATTGGCAGTTGGCACGGGAGCAGAGCTCCAAAACGTAATCAAAAAACCCCGCTATCTATTCCTGAATTCCCTAGAACTAGCTCCAGCCGAAATGTATCGGTCATTAGACTCTACTACTAACTATGATAAGAGAAGAATTGAAAGATAAGACAAAATAAGAGAAATTGTGATGATCACTCACCTAGCTCCAGCCGAAATGTATCGGTGAAGAAGAATCTCTTCGTGGAGCTAGGGTGAAGTACAAGTAATGATGCCACCCTGTCATAACCCATGCTGTAATCCCATGTAATCCTTACATCCCTCCCTTCCTAAAAAAAACGCCTCTAAATTGTACTTAAAAGAGAAAAGAAAAAAAAAGAAAAATTGGCATAACTCGCCCCATCAAAATTTTGGCATAACTCGCCCCAAGAAACAGAATCAAACCACAACTAAAAAAAGGAAATTCTTCATCAAATAATATATAATATCTTGAGCAATACCATCCTTGTCTTGAATTCGTTTTCGTCGTATCTTGAGTCGTTTACTGAAAAAAATTGTGTAGACGCCAGACGAAAAAGAGGTGCTCACACATGTGGCCGAGGTAATGTTTTTTGAAACAAGGGGGAGGGGTAGAAGCCCTGGCGGTGCATACTCATGGGAGGAACTTACTTTTAGTCTCCTGAGTTTGTATTATCCGCCTCCGCCCAACGGTATTTCTTCAATTTTGAGATATGGAACACTGGGTGCGACTTGTCGGTGTCCTCCAGGCGTAATCGAAAGTTACGACCATCGTTGAGACATTCTTCCACTTGATACGGGCCGTCATAACGTGGTCGTAGTTTTGAGGTGGGTCGTCCGTTTCCTCCTACCACTTGTTGTCGATCCCGGCTATCAATCAAAACCCAGTCTCCTCTCTCTAACGTCACACCTGCTCCTCTCTGGTTGTTGTATTGCACTGCTTGGTCGATACGGCTTGACCACAGTCGATCCCTAAACTCAGCCCACGCACTTTGTCTTTTTGTCAGCCAACTTTGCACGTCACCACCTACTTGATTGATCCCTTTGATGACAGGGAAAAGACGAGGCTGTCGACCAAGAACAAATTCGAATGGTGAGACTCCAGTTGCTACATTGACAGCTGAATTTATTGCGTATTCAACTGCTGGTAGAGCGTCTAACCATCTTCCATGTCGATTTGTGACCAGGTGACGTAATATCTGCACGATTGTTTTGTTTGACTTTTCACTTCGCCCGTCCTCCTGTGGGTGGTAAGCAGTGGTTAGGTTCACCTTGATTTGCAATAATGCATTCAACTCTTTCCAAAAGTTTGAAGTCCACAATTTATCCCGGTCACCAATCATTGTCTTTGGTGCACCGAAGATTGCGAGCCAGGCCGCAAAGAGTCGCTGAGCTGTTTTCTCCGCCGTGTCAGTTTGGCATGCTGGGATTGCTCGTACAAATCCTGTAAGTTGGCATGTACAGCTGAGAATCATGTCATAACCTCGCACTTTAGGAAATGGTCCAATGAAGTCCAAACAAATATCCTCCATTGGGTTCCTTGGAACGTCGGTTGACTGTAGATGTCCAGACGGGAGGGTTGTCCTAGCTTTTGTTCGCTGACACACATCACATGCGCTGACAAATTTTTCGACGTCACGTGTCATACTTGGCCAAAAGAATTCTGCTCGGAGTTGTCGAATGGTTTTCAGGCTTCCAAAGTGGCCCAGTGCTTTATGTGTCTGCTGTATCAATTGACGTCTCAGAGATATATCGGAAGGTATTACTAAACGTCCATCAACATACATGAACCCGTCACGCTTCTCAGATCCCTCTCGCAAAGGCAGTGTCTTCTCTAGCTTGATGCAGAATTTGTCTGTAGTGTATCCATGTCGGATTTTCTCTAGTGTATCTTCATCCAGATTGCTTTTAATTTCACAAACTGTGACTTCTTCAACACGTGAGAGTGCGTCGGCAACTGTATTCTCGCCTCCTTTGATGTAATTAAAGTTCAAATCGAATTGCGACAGCGTCTCGAGCCACCTAGCTTGCCTGCGGCTAATGTTTCTTTGCGATAATAAATGAGTTAAGGAATGATGGTCGGACATAACATTTATCTTCAGACCTAACAACAATAGTTTCCATTTTTGCAATGCATTAACAACGGCCAAGAGTTCTTGTTCATGTACAGGGTAATTCCTTTCTGCAGGCGTCATTGCCCGGCTCTTGTAAGCTATAGGGGATGACATGTCCCATTTTTTTCCTTGGAATAAAGCCGCGCCTAAACCGTGGCCACTAGCATCCGTGAATAGCCAGATGGGATCTCCTGAATCGTAATCAAGTTTCTTAAGAACTGGTAAGGTCGTTATGATCCGTTTGATATTTTCAAAAGCCTGATCTTCTTTTTCACTCCAGTTGAATGTTTCCTTTTGCTTTTTTGTACTTGTCAATGGAGAGAGTGTACCAACATAGTGTGACAATCCATCTATGAATTTTTTCAAAAATTGTACTGTTCCTAAAAATCGTAATAGTTGCTTTTGTGAAGATGGTGTCTTCCATTTTGAAATTTTCTCCACTTTAGCATCATCTGGACAAACTCCATCCGCGCTGATTTCATGCCCCAAAAAATTGATCTTCCGTCGGAATAATTTACTTTTTGATGGTGAACAATAAAGTTTTGCAGCCTTCAATCTACGCAAAATTTCCCGCACATGTTCATCATGTTCCTCCACGCTATCCGAAAATACTACAACATCATCAATATAAACCACACAACAAGCTCCTATTAAATCTCCTAACGCCTCCTCTACTCGACTTTGATGCGTTGCCGGACCGTTTGTCAGCCCCATAGGCATGACAAGCCACTCATACAATCCAAAAGGTGTTTTCACCGCGGTAAGTGGCACATCCGCCTTTCGCATTCTCGTCTGAAAAAATGAGTTTGTTTGGTCAATGATGGAAAATATTTTTCCAGTGCTGACCAGGCGTACTGCTTCATCAACATTAGGTAAAGGTGACCTATCTTTGACCGTATACTTGTTCAAAGTGCGGTAATCACACACCCAATGCGGTAGTGCCAATGGATCCTTTTTGGGGATTATCATTGAAGGTGACGCGTATTGGCTGGTTGATTTGCGAATACGGCCGGCTTTCACGTGCTGATCAATCAATTTCCTCCATGATGATAGGTATTTAGGCGGGTAATGATATTGCCGTTCATTGATTTGCACATTGGGATCGGTCAATATTATCCGGTGTTCAACTTTTGAAGATTCATTCTGCCCTTCAGGCGGAATGAAATCGTCTTTCTCGTCATCTTCCACTGATGGTAGTTCATCTGGGAATAACTCAGAGAACTCCGATAGAACTTGTTCTTCTCGTGACGACAATTCACGACTCTCTTGGACTTTTTCAAGGTTGTTTATTACACACGAAACCATGGCACCTTGCAATGAATGAATAATTTCATTTCTCTTTGATTCTTCTAACAAGATTGTCTTAGTAGGTACATGTGTGACCGTTCGGTCATGCAGAGAAACATCGAGATGAAACTTTTCCAAGAATGGCGTTCCTAAGATAACATCGTAGCCTTTGCCTAAGGGAGCGATCTTGAAAAACGTTGATCCGAAGCGTAGTTTGGGATTTGCCGAACTGACATTAGCAAACGAGAACTCGGTGATCACATGAGGTTTGGTGTCGGTGGGTATGGCGAGACTCACCTCGATTGGTGTTGCCAGTCGTCTACGCGGAATTCGTGCTTTCTTTGTTGTTGCCTTGGACATCAGGTTGGTTTCGGCTGCGGAGTCAATTAACGCGCGAACATGAGTTCCGTTAATCACAAGGTTCAAAATGATAGACTTGCTACGAGCTTGAGTTCCTACACACATTGAGCCTTTGTCCTCCGCCATATGAGCAATCAACACCTTATCAGCCTCTTCGTATCTTTCAA
>NW_006769125.1:0-2829 GCF_000204055.1 Melampsora larici-populina 98AG31 | reverse complement strand
TCGTTCGACAGGCGGACAGATTCCAAGATGACGTAGATATTGATGAAAATGCCAAGCGCAGTCAGCTCGCTGCTCGGCAGTACGGTTCTCATTACCACTCGTTGTGTTAGGGTGAGTCGGCGTGTTCCTGTTGTTATAACTATAGTTGGACGCTTGTCGAACTCCTTGCCCCGGTAATAGATGACTCGATTGTAACAGACTCCATATATCTGCGGCGGCCGTCACGAACTCAAGCCACGAGAAACGCTCCACGCGCAGTAGCCCTCGATCAGTGATCCACCTTTGAAAAACTTCTGGCGCTCCCCATACAACGTACTCTGCTAGGTTCTTGAGATTGAGAGAGGTGTGTGCTTCGATTAAGGTAAATAGATCTCTAGCACGACCCGCATAAGTCTTGAAATCTTCGTTCGGTTTCATTTTAAGTTGACGAACACCCTTCTCCGATTCTAGCAGCCAACCCGAGGGGAGCGTTGCACGTGCCATCGCTTGCATAATTTCGTTCCAAGAGAGATTCATAAGTTCGTCTTCACAGCTTCTCAGCCAGTTGCCCGCACGTGCTTCGATGACAATTGATCCGGGTACTGTCAACCGTTCACTCGTATCATCGAGACGTTTTAATTTGAAAAATTGTTCCACAAGTCGTTTCCAGTTAAAGAACGCCGCCGGGTCTTCTATCGGACCCGTGAATTTTGGCGCTTCGTTCAGTTTGATTTCACAGGCTCGAACTGGTTTGTCGACTTCTTGTACTACAGGCTGTCGATGGAGCAGTTCAGGATTGATGGCGTCGACAAGTGATGGTCGTTGGGGTGATCCTATGCCTCCATCGCTAGCATGACGTGGCCACGTGCCATAACCTTCAGGTCCTGTCATGATGGCCGGGGGTCTGTGCACGGTGTGCGGTACAGACTCGTGGGTTTGCTCGTGCACCGTCGCTGAAGGTGGCGGTGGTGAAACTGGTGGTCGACTTTCTTCTGGTACGGTAGCTAGATTCCTTGACGTGGCTGGTGTTGGAGTACCCGGGGAACGGAAACGTGAAAAAATATTCGTCGATCGAGCCGTGCCGGGTGAGATTCCACTACCAGGACTACGATTGTCCAAAGAGCGTATAGACAACATCAATTGATTCATTGAGTGTTCGAGTGAGTTGATCCGGTCTCTGTCGGATTTCAAGGCTGAGTTCTCGGCTAGCAGACGTGCTATGAGGGCGTCCTTATCCTCCATGGTATCGCTGCGTTCCTTTCCTTTATCAGATATAAATTGATCGGTCATTGGCGGTGGTGTCAAAACGAAAAGCCCGGGAGGATGAGGTGTAGACTGAGCCAGTGCGGCTTCAAAGTAGTCTTTGACGATTGTGCGGTCTGCAGTTAAGGTGGGATCTTGATAATCTTGATCTGACGGTCCAGTCGAGGCTTTTGAAGTCGAAGCTGTCAAAGTATACGGTATGATATTCGTCTCGTCACTTGCTTCTGGTTTATAATTAAACCTAGGAGGTGGTGGTGCTGGAGGTGTCTCTGTCGCTGCTGGCTGTTGTCGAAGGCGTCAAAAAGGCTCTCTGGGTCGGAAATGAAGTTGGCAGGCAAGTCGAATCCCATACGTGAATGGGGTGTCGTGGTGTCAAAGGTTTCGCAGTTGTCACGTCGCACAGTCAAGATGGTGTCAAGAAGGAAAAAAAGAAAGGAACAAGATAGAAAAATTGAGTTTGAATTTTGACAGGTGGTTGTTCGAGAGGTGTTTATAGTTGATCAACAAAGTTTTTGATTAAAAAAGTGTAAGGCTTCTAGAGAAGTCTTCACTGAATGTGGGAGATTGGCAGTTGGCACGGGAGCAGAGCTCCAAAACGTAATCAAAAAACCCCGCTATCTATTCCTGAATTCCCTAGAACTAGCTCCAGCCAAAATGTATCGGTCATTAGACTCTACTACTAACTATGATAAGAGAAGAATTGAAAGATAAGACAAAATAAGAGAAATTGTGATGATCACTCACCTAGCTCCAGCCGAAATGTATTGGTGAAGAAGAATCTCTTCGTGGAGCTAGGGTGAAGTACAAGTAATGATGCCACCCTGTCATAACCCATGCTGTAATCCCATGTAATCCTTACAGACAGCTCTAAATGAACAACCCTCTCACAGCCAACAGAGATACCTTGGACCCAAATATCAAGGTATATTTGGATATATACATATATATATGTATAACCTTGGACTCTGGGTCCAAGGCAATGTTCCAAGAATTTCTTAGCACCAAAAGAACCCTTGAATCAATTACTCAGCCACCTTTTCTGAGGTTATTGCCATACAGGGATACCTCAGGTATATGAAGATTTGAGGCATCTTTGTTGATAGTGTCTAGAACTGCCCCTGGCTGTAATATCAATCAAAGCCAGCTCCAGATGATTCATCATCTTGGACTGGCCCCAGTAACAGCCAGGGACTTCTTTCAACAATCACTCATTCAGAACTGGTACTGGCTGTCATATTGCTCAGGGCCTGCTCTATTTGATGCATCAAATAGAGCTGGCCCCGACAGCACCCAGGGCCTGCTCATGGATCAGATAGAGCTGGCCCCGACAGCACCCAGGGCCTGCTCTATTTGATGGATCAAATAGATCTGGGCCCGACAGCACTCAGGGCCTGCTCTATTTTATGTATCAAATAAAGCTGGCCCTGACAGAAATCAGGGCCTGCTCTATTTGATGCAACCCCTAAGTATTTCATAATTTTATGTGTATGTTAAAGGTTTCTACTCTAATAAGTAATTGTTGTTAATTTAATAACCTAGTGAAAAGAGAGAATGGGCATTTCACAAAGTACTACAGCTCAACAGCTC
>NW_006769124.1:0-6893 GCF_000204055.1 Melampsora larici-populina 98AG31 | reverse complement strand
TTTTTGCGGGGAAACCCATAACGCCCATGCGGGTTTTCATTCGGTTTCCCATGCGTTTTCCGCATACGGTTTTGATATTTGTGTACCGCTAATACAGTCAAACCGGAAAAGGTTGCCACCTTGGAGAAGTTGAAGAGAAGAAGAAGTCCGTGCGGGATTTACCCGATGGGCTGAGCAGAGCGCCGGTTCTGTGTACCGGCGTGTCGAATGAAATATCCTCGCATGTCCCACTGCATGGATCTTTCATCTGAAGATCCAATGGCCAACGATCCTTACCCACTCTTTCCACACCTTTACATCCAAATCATCAGTGACCATGGGGTCTTTCGGTCGACTCCACTGGCCTTTCTTCCCCTCAAGCCTTCCCGAAAAGTTTTCGTCAAAGATTTCTCGCTTCCTTCTGATTTCACTCAGCCTTATCAAACCCTTTTAAATCGGACTTTATTTCATCCATATCGTCAACAATCGGCAACTATGTCTTCTAAACAAACTCCTTCAAGCGTGGCTAACTCTTTGAATCCAGTGGGAAACGAGTTTGACGCCATGTTACCGTCGCAAGTTTATATTTTGCCCTTTGTTGTTACCGCGCACTGTCCTGACTGTTCTTTTGAATGATTTTTTAGGCCGGTGGTGAATGGCAGCGGACCTGCAGGATATGACCGAATGGTATTTGGAACTATAGGACTTCAAAACGTGCCTTTCTTGGGTCACAATAGCTACAGCAAAGCTTTAACCAGGTCAGCATACTTTCATTTATTAATCATCCGACCAAACTCACTGATGTCTTGAAGTGATAGTCATAGGCCGGTTGGTCAGCCTCCAGCAGGTAACGCCCAGTTGTCGAACTGGAATGTCACCAACCGAGGCAACCACGGTACCGCAATGGCCGTTCGTACTCCGGTCGCCTCCACGCCCCAATTAGCAGCACCGTCGAAGACTATCCACCTAGATCTCGACAGTGGGGATGAACGTGACGAGCTCGATGAGTTGGATTGGACTCCTCCCTTCAAAAATTGTTCCACCCGAATCTTTGAGGCGACGATGCGTTCGCACAACCCCACTAACTCCGAAGGGAAACGCCAGGCGACGCGAGTCCCGTCGTTTGCTTCCAGCGCGTCCGATGACGTGGTCATCGAGGCGCCCAAAAAAGGAAAAGGTTAAGACTTTTCTTTCCGCCGCGTGTCATGCAATGGGCTAAAGTTTGTGCCATTTTTTAACAGCCCCTGTTAAGGAAGTGAACGTGATGGGATCATACAACGTCAAACTGGGTTATTTGATGTATACCAAGAAGGGAGTCAATCCTCTCAAAACCTCAGTTCAAAAGATGAAATCCGGGGCTGGTAAATGGATGGCTTATCGCATCGAGCCGACTTCGAAAATCATCGATATCGACGACAACAACTTTCTCGCTCTCAAAGACTTGCTTTTTACCATAGCTGACACCATTGATCAAGATGCACCCCCCGGAGGCAACAGCGCGATCTTCAAGCTTGCCGACGCTAGTGGATCTGTTTCTATCACTGCCTATATCGATCGTCATGACGTTTTCAGTCGCAGCAAGGGACGAAAACTGGTCAAGGATCAAGACGTTCAAGATTTTTTTGCCGCCGTGCAGCTTGCGCCTTTGAAAGAGGCGGGTCTGCACATCGCCATGTCCGACCCTGCGAAATCGGCGAAAATGGCTGATACAGTGAGTTCTTTCCTTGACACACATGGCGGTCCTTGCGCTAGGCTGATGAGATGTCACCTCCAACAGAAAATTGCTATGGCTCAATCCCGTCTGAAGGCCATCAGTGCCATGAACAACTCGACTGTCTCGTCGTCGCAATTGGCCGATTCGATACCCTTGGACCCGATTCAAGTGAACCTCGAATCACTGATTAAGAAGTATGGCAGCCTCGAAAATCACAGTCGTGAGGGCTGGCGTGTGTACAAGCCACTGGAGGCTTCGAAGTTCATGCAAATGAATTATGAGCATCTACACAAATGGGCGCAAGAATTGGTGGGTGCTTTCAAGTGTGTGCATAACATTTATTATGTAAACTGACTTTGATTTCGATTAGGCCGAAGCTCAGGCAGGTGTTGACTTAGAGAATCCGCCCATGTACCTCAACGGTTTCAAATGGACCGATGTGAAAAGGCCCTTGTCGACTGCCGCTGGTCCTCCCACCGCTAAGAAGAACAAAGCGGCCGACGCTGATTTTCCTAACCACGAAAAACCTGGTGGTTATGCTGAATGCCAAGGCTATCATATCAGCGTCACTCGAGAAGGCATCGAGGAGGTCAAGAAGTTCTCCACCTTCGAGGAGTTCTTGGACTATGCTGGTATCGCCCCTTTTTTTGTCAAGGAATTGGCCGAAGCCTTCGGCGACCACCACATCGACTCATTTGACCAATTCTTGTTCCCTGAGATCATGGACATCCGCGACGTGTTGAGGTTAGGGATATCATGGGGCATGGCCATGAAGCTCTTCGCTCAAAGTCGCTTATTTTATGCTCAAATCACGAAAGAAATTGCTAGTTACAAAACCCCAAGCCCTCCTAAAGGTCCTACGCCTATTAAAACTGCACGATTCGCTGACCCGGTTCAATCGACTCCTACTGTCCCTCGCGCGGGACCTAGTCAATTCCCTGGCTGTGCCTCTCGTGACTGATTCTATGACAAACTCTCGTCACGTGTCTTTAACGTTCGATTTACGTAACGAAATGGAACGCTACATTGTCTAATGCTAAACATGGAAAAACACGATGATTAAAAATGATTTAGGACCTAAACAATATCCATTTCCTTCTTTGTGATGTGACCAAGTTTTTGTGATATGAAGTTGTGTGCGCCTACAATGTTTAGTTGTTATTGCTTATCCTATCAATGTGTGTGTGTGTGAAAATTATGTCAAATCTTGTGAAATGAAAATATGTCACTTTGAACGTGTGAGATCTCAGTGCCCTACTCGATAATCCAATTGCCCTTTGCCGATTTGGGCATATTGACCTTACTGAAAAGTTGGCACCAGACAATGGTGACCACTACTTGGAAACCTTGGGGTCACGATAGCGCACTTCGGGAGATGACCAAAGTGCACTCCGTTTGGACATGAGCATCATGTGAGATGCTCATGGCCCCTCACATGGACAAACGTCCATCAATTCCAACCTCACCTAAATTGACTTCAATCGCGAAGTCAAATTTTCGGAACTAGGTCGAGGTGGCCTCTACGACAAATGCATTGATCTGATTAGGGCTCATGTGATCGTTGAGGCTCCGGATGTGAACTTCCGCGATCACAAACACAAAAAGGTGGGGCACAGAAAACAGACGTGATTCTTTCATTTACTTCGCTAACAACACAGCCTTCCAAGGCTATCACACAACAAACAAAGGACCTCACGGCCATCTAACAACACAGCCTTCCAAGGCTATCACACAACAAACAAAGTACCTCACGGCCATTACGTATGGCCGTGAACATAGCGCTACATTGGAACAACACACAAACAATCACGCCGAACATTGGTTACTTTGCGAATCACCCAAGCGGAAACGATGACGTCCACACGGCCATCAGGCCTGTTTCGACTAAGACTACGGATAACATAATAAGTATCCAAAAGATATCTGAACAAGGCCAAAACAATCACATCAATATCAGCACCAATCGTAAACAAGATCAAAAATAAAGGGAAGACTGACTGAATCATTCATCGAATCGGCTATTGTATCCATCCCAGTAATGATCAGTGGTATAACCACTGTTCACCATTAAAGGTTGCATAAGTCTGCGAGTCATCACCCTTCCCGCCAAGCGAAGTAAGTAAGTAGCTTTATCCTCAATCATATGCCACACTTTTTCGCGTTGAAGTCGTTTTTTCATCGCCGCGAAGGCCTTCTCAATCGGGTTGAGATCTGGTGAATACGCCGGAAGATAAACCAACAGAATTCCCTTCTCTCGGCAGATTTCCTCGATATCTCCGCCGTGGTGAATTTTCGCGTTGTCCAGTACCAATACAGAGTTAGGAGCAGGGTAGGCGTTCATTACGGGTAGCTAAATATCCAGGGTTAGAACTCGCACTAATGAGTCACTATGAATAAGTGTAGAGTCTGATAGGTCCTCACCAAGTGACGTTTGAGAAACATCTCGACGTGGACTCTTTCCACGGGGCCTTTGACCACCACGCCGGCGATCATACCTTGTTCAGATACGGCGGGAAGGATGGTCCAGTGATCTTTGTCACCGTAACGCTTGGTTCGAACTGTCCGAGTGCCTCTGGGGGCCCAAGATCGTGGTCGCAAGGCGTCCCGGCCGACGACACCAGACTCGTCTGGATGCAATCACAGCTTATAAGCATCCAACAGGCGATGACATGAAGCAAAAGAATCAAAAACCTACCAATGAAAACAAAACATTCGGGAGGTATTCCCGCCACGGTTCGAATATAATTCGCACGATCGCGAATGGATTGTTTATGATGAACACCCCTGGTGACAAGCAATGAGAGCCCCAAACGTTCGTGAAGTTCGTTCCCCAAAGTCGATTTGGACACCTTGACGCCAGTGACGAGTTCCAACTGAGCTTGAATCTCATCCAAATACATGTCCGGGTGGCGAAAGACAATGTCGCGTAAGATGTTGAGTTGCTCGTCTGATAAGATGTGTGGGCGGCCTCGAGTTTCGTAGTCTGCAGGGTCTCGGACTACATTGTTGGTGGTTTCATAAAGCTCTTTCCAGCGGGCGAGGGAGCGAGGTGAGATGCTGTGATGAAGAGTGTCATTGATATCGGCTAATGAATGGTTTTCGAAAGCCAATTGGGTGGCGGCAAGCTTGAGATCAGCAGAATACTTGCGGAACCCCATTGATACAGTATCGAACACAGAAGGAAGCGAGAAATCTTTGACGAAAACTTTTCGGGAAGGCTTGAGGGGAAGAAAGGCCAGTGGAGTCGACCGAAAGACCCCATGGTCACTGATGATTTGGATGTAAAGGTGTGGAAGGAGTGGGTAAGGATCGTTGGCCATTGGATCTTCAGATGAAAGATCCATGCAGTGGGACATGCGAGGATCTTTCATTCGACGCGCCGGTACACAGAACCGGCGCTCTGCTCAGCCCATCGGGTAAATCCCGCACGGACTTCTTCTTCTCTTCAACTTCTCCAAGGTGGCAACCTTTTCCGGTTTGACTGTACCTCCCAAACACAGGAAACAAGGGACAATTTTCCCGCGGGAAAACCAATTGTATCTGACTCAGTTAATGAGCCAAAATGTATTATTTTGGTGTAATATCTGTGTTATTTGTACATTATGGCTCAGAAACTACATTATGTGTAATCGGTCTTCCCGCGGGAAAATTCTCTCTTGTTTCCTGTGCACACCTGCCTTGTTTTTTTGGACAAGAGATGTGCAAATCAGGCTTTTGATCAGTGATTTGGCATCAAAAACCATGATGACTTGATGTATTTACTTATGAGTGACCTGTGTTGTGCCACTGCAATCAAGACAGAAAATTTGATTTTGACTGTTCATGAAAGTGTATGGGGCTAAGGTTCAATACACTCCTGATACTTATCTAGGTCAAATCTCATGTTTGTTTTTGGAAATTTTGAGATTCATATGTTCAGAAAACCAAGTTTCTTTTGTGGAAAATTGAAGCCATAGCCTGTAAGACCTCTATGTTGAAGAATCTTTGAACTTTCTGGGGACTTTGTTGACATTGGAACAACCAATCCAGAGGGATTGTTCATTGTGCCAAACAACCTGACACTGTTCCACAACCAGTTTTGGCCTGTATGATCATGAATGATGAATTTTTTGTGATGAATATTTGGATAGTTGTCAGGTTGGATCCAGTCTGATCCAAAAAGTTGAAGTGTGGGAAGTTCCAAGTGAGAGGTGTTACATGCAAATGCAAAAAGATGCTGTTGCAAACCAATCTCACAGATTTTGCACACCAGCAATGACAGTGCAACACATCCAATTTTGTGTCACCTGTATGCTCTTGGTGTCCTACACCACTACACCATATAGGTCACCATGGATTGGCATTCTTTCAAAATATCTTGTAGTCTGGAATCAGTTTGTGAGATTGAAAATAGGTTTTGAGGTATCAAAAAAGAGGGAAATAGAGAATGTACTCATATCTTGACTTCTCCTCTGGATCTTGTCAAGAGACAAAGCTACAAGTGCAAGGTGGTTTGGAATTTGAAGGTCAGACTGGGTACCAGTGCCACAAGTCAACAGCCTAGTAGGTTTCCACAGACTCTTGGTTAACTTTAATAAACTGTTTAGATAATATTGCTCTCATTGACATGACAAGTGATATGATGAAATTAAGCTTTTAATGATATAGACTCCCTTTGGATTATCTGACAAGGAGATATAGTCAAAAAAATCCCACACTCACTCCTCAAAAGTAGTCAAGAGAGGGACCTGCAACAAACTGATACACTTTGACCTGTGACTTGTGGGCAAGTCTGCCTCTAGATTATACCAGTATATTATATCTCAACTATACTATACTAAGAATTATGGGAAATATCCCAATGTCTTTGTACTTTTACTATGCTGAAAAATACACTCAGTATATCTGGATTCACCAAATATATCTGGAAGAGACCTATACAATTTTTGACAGGTTTTCCTAAATATACTGCAGTATATTTTGACTATACCGATTTGGAAATATACCATACCAAGTATATTTTAGATCCAGTATAGTATAGTATAGTATAGTATAGTATAGTATAGCAGCAGCCTTGCTGTGAGGGGAAATCAGTTTGGGTGAGGAATCTTTCACCATGTGTCAGCCTGAGTATTGACTTGGACGACTGAGTCCAAAAAACCAAGCTGATTATTACTCACCAAAAAGCTCTACTTTCTGAGATGGTTGACCAGATATCTAT
>NW_006769123.1:3235-7387 GCF_000204055.1 Melampsora larici-populina 98AG31 | reverse complement strand
CGGTTGGCAAAAAACCCGGTACACCTGGTTGTCTTTTTGGCTTGGAGGTGTCAAAAATGTCAACTCAATACACAAAGTTGCCACCAAAAAAGCAACTGGGTGTACCGGGTTTTTTGGCAACCGGGTTTGCTTTGAGACCGGCTATTGTCACCATCAGCTCATATTCACCCCCTATACATATGGAGGTTAATAAATTTCAAGTTAAATTTCCTGAGTACAATAAAATGTCCTATTTGATCATTATAAAAACCCTTATAAGGGAGAAAGTTAATCTATTCCTGGTGACCCTTAATCAAGTGAACAAGACACAGAAAGCATTAATACCCCACCTCCAGATTTCTAAAGGAAGATTTCCCTTCATCCCCCTTGACTATCAAATGTTTTAGTGCCTTTATAGTGTAAGGTTCCTGTGATGCGGAGTTGACAAAACATACAAAAGTTTCTAAACCCTTGACTAATAAACTGAAAAACAAATGATAGGTAGATAGGTTTATTCTTGCAGTCTACAAATCAAGGTATGCATGGGTTTGTTGTTCAACGGGAATTGAGTCAATACAAATAAGCAAAATGGGCAAATATATATAGTGGCAAAAGTGACAGGGTTGGGAGGAGGGTTGTCTGAAGGAAGTGGAGACCAAAAAAACCAACAAAGCATAGGCCATTTTATAGCCCACTGGCTAAGCATACATGGTAAAAATGGCGGGTGACCAGTGTTATAAAAGCACAACTTCCAATTTACAAAGAAACAAAAAGACAAGACAACAACAATTGGTGGTTCAATGAGAATGAGAAATCAAACAAACAATCCCAAACACAATCAGGTGGACACTTGAATCAACAAACATGAAAGGCCAATGAACATGTGGTAGTGATTGGCTGAGCGGGGGGGGGAGACAAATTGGTTTACCATATGGACCAAGAGACCAAAAAACCAATACTTCATTGGGCAAAATACCAAACAATCGATTGAATTTAGTTACTTTTCAACAACAAGTAAGGAAAATTCAAAGATATGTAGGAGTAATCGGAGGAAGGCCAGAAGCTATGTGGTGCCAAATGCAGTAATAAACAACATCCGCTTTTCAAAAAGCAAGAAAACTGCTTGCTTCAAAAGGTGTGAGTCAACAAAAAACAAAGTGAAATTGGGCAATAGAAGATGTGGAAATGAAAAGTACATATAAGAGAAACAACCTGAACAACAAAATCAAAATACTCGGACCAAGCAACAGATAACCAAACTCGAGTGATGCGAGTAGCTTGCAACATTTTGTTATTTAGATAACTTATGACTTTTAAACTGTTTTTTGTTGTGTTGAAGGCTCACACACTTACCAGAGCAAACCTCATGGATGCATTATTTGCTTTGTGGTTGGCCAAGAACTCTCCATGTTGAGCATCAATGCAAATGAATTTTGAGAACTTATCACAATGGTGAACCCAAACACTCTGTCCCTCCCTCCTAAGCAAACTTGCATGTCCAACGGTGTCTTGGCCAAATTTCATGCGGCTCAAGATTCTATCACCCAGTGTATCACTGAGGTAAGTCACATCAGTATCAATGGGGATAGATGGACATCACCCAGCAACATAGCCATGTTGGGTGTTACTGCACATTGGATCTTGACCAATTTCAAGATGCACGGTGTCACCCTGGCTTTGAAGACCATTGACGGCCCTCACCCCGGTGCAAACCTGACTACCATCCTCAAAAAAGTTCTTGAAACCTTTCACATTTCCAACCACCTCTACTGCATCACTGCCAATAAAACATAACAACACAACTGTAGGACATGCCCTTCAGACAATGCTTCCTCACTTCAACACATCCAAGAATCTTCATAGATGTGTTGCAAATGTTATCAACCTGGCCACTAAGAATGGGATGGCAGTCTTTGATCAAAAGACCACTCCTGCCCCTGTCAATGCACTGGTCCCTCAACACTCTGTTCCCTTGTTCATTAAACCAACTCCCCATTCCAAATTATCCAGCATACTCACTCAAATCTGTGCCTTCCATGAAAGAGTGAAGCACAGCAGCCAGCTTGATTATGCCCTCAACAACAACATTGACAGCTGCAACACTCTAACTCAAAAGGTTGGTTTGGAGCATGAAGTATCAACTTACTGATATTTGACACACACCTGTCTCAACTGTTTGTAGAGCTTCAAAAGCTCATATGCTATAGTGGGTTGTGCCTAAACGTGTGAAATTAGGTATTTTGAGAAAAAGCTTATAAAACCCAAAAAGTTGATCCAATTTTGATGCCATGGGCAGACTTGAAATCCTCACATCAATAGCAATCCAAAGTTGTATCAAACATATTGTTTTAAAAAAATTTACAGCAGAGAAAGTTCTTTTCATACAATGGAGTTTTTGACAAATTAGCTTTTTGGCCGGCCCAACATTGCATGCTTTTAGATACTACCCTGAAGGTCATCCAGCACTCAAAGCTTATCTCCTTACCAATGAAGAATGGGAGCTAGTTGGAACAATTGTCACACTTTTAGCCCCACTTTCCACAGTCAACAAATCAATTCATGGTCACAAGTACCCCACTTTCTGATTTTTTATGCCTGATTACCAGTGGTTAGTTAAACATCTGAACTCTGTAATTTCTTTTTCCAATTTTCTTGCCCATGTTTTTCTTTTTCAAAGGCTTCTCTGATACAATGTTCAATGTAGGATTGGCAGGACTCTCAATGCACAAAGTTGAAAGTGGCCATCATGTCTGTGGTGGATAAGATTGTCCATTATCAAGAGTTGTCCCAGAAGAAGGCTGTTTATGTCTGTTCCTGGACCCAGACTCAATGCAATCAAAGGCTTGGATTCAGAATCCCTGGGTTGGGGACCTGAAGATTTGACCAAGTACTTTACTAGGCAGGCTGATAAGTTTAAACCTCTTACTGATCCGGATGTTGAAATCATTGAACCCAATGAAGACACCTTTGACAATGATCACCCTCAGGACTTTATCAAGCACTGCAAGACTGTCCTGATTGAACATCAATTCAAAGAGTGTTTCACAACACCTCAAGAGGACAGAGAGACCAATTATCCTCTCACCTACTGGAGAGGTAATTGACACCACTAGCCCATGCTTGGACACATGGCAACGACAATGCTTGCCATTCCTGCCACTTGTGCTCCATCTGAGTGGTCTTTCTCTCATTCTTTGAGATTCACGGGTGACCACTGCACTTTTGTCACTCCAACAAATCTCAAGGCTCAGGTTTGTGTCAAGAGCTGGGTCCAGGAATTAAATCTATAAGCCCAATTTCTACTTTTAACTTCACTTTATAATTAGGATGTGTAGGTCCTTTGATATTCTATGTAGGCTCTTAAAGATATATTCACTTATGATTGAACTTGTATAGCTCCCTTACTTGGCTCTGATTTATTTTTTTATGGAATGCAATTCCCAAACCTACAATGACCAGTATATGAGAGCATCCACTATTGTTTCTGTAAACAGCTTTGGTACGGTAAATTTTACTGAAATTTACAGTACCAAGCCTCAAAATCCCCAATTGTGTACAAAGTACACATTGGTACCAACAGAATTGGTCAAAAATCTGTAGAGCTCCAGTAAATCTACTGGACCTCTGCAGAATCTCTACCAAATTGGTATCCACCAAATCTACAGAATCTACCGGGCAAATCCATCACCACCTTTCTCAAAACCACCATCTCTGTCACATACTTGTCAAATTTGAGCACCCTCTTGACAATCAACTTTTCCGTGCAAGGGTAAAACATCTGTTTTACCCTCTCATCGATCAAGCAAATCCATCAAGATCCATCACCACCTTAAATCACCCTCTACTATCACATGTTCTTTGATTTCAATCACCAATCAACTTTTTCAAGCTCTCATTAAACAACTTTTTTATCCTCTCATTGATCAACATGTTCATTTTCTTATCAATCAACTCTTTCACCTGCTCATCAATCAAATTTCATAAATCGGAATGAAGACATCAAATGAAAACATTGTGTGATTTTGCACTGTCATCATACAATGTTTTTGCAAATCAATCACTCAAGATATATTTCTCTTATCAGCTACATTTGTTATCATTTCATTGCTTGTTATTTATTTTTTCTTCCTAGTACGTTTGTAAAGAAAAGTGGAATGAAAGCATCAAGTCAAT
>NW_006769123.1:2236-3135 GCF_000204055.1 Melampsora larici-populina 98AG31 | reverse complement strand
AGATCATTCATCAGATAACGATGGAACTCCTCATCTGGTAAATCTGGATAATTGGACAATGCTTTGGGTGTTTGAGCCAAGGTCTGAACAGACTTGCAGATTTTTTACTGGAGGCACAATTGTGGGATAAAGCCTTTTCTGTACAGTATCTACTGTACAGAATGGTGCAGAATGATGTTTACAGAAACAATAGTGGAATCATGTGTTTCTGTACGTACGGATGCTGTACTTTACAGACACAACCAGTAAATTTACTGAAAATTTACTGTAACAATAGTGGATGCTCTGAAAATACTCAAAGCACAAAGTTATGAGGAAGTCCGTAGGTTAGAACAGCCCAGGGTTATATAATTGCTTTGAAAGACAAAACACCCTACTGGGTGGCTAGAAGACATAACAAATATATACCCTGAGAGAAGCCACTAATTTTAATAATGTAAAAAATGAAACCCTACAGTGAAGACCAGATAAAAACAAGAAATTTGAACAACTTGAACAATAAAAAAGTAAAAAAAATATTAATGGGCCAAAAAAACAAAAGTCAAACAATAAAATATAAGGTAAAAAAAAGAAACCTTAACAACAAAGAAGTATAAAAACAAACAATACTGAAAAGCTTGTCACAAAACTACCATAAAAGGTAACCAGACATGAAGCAAAATAAAATAATATTTTATAAACCGGGAATAAGGGTGGGAGGGTGCAACAAAAATAAACTGATAAGAGTCAATCAAAAGAAGATAATAATGAAAATGGAAAATTGTAGATACAATGGGAAGACAATTTGAAAATGTGGTAAACATCCTATGAAATAATAGCGGTGAATGAAAGAAGTACAAAGAAATGGCCAATGATTCACATTCCCATTGATTGATAAGAAGGTACAACTCCTGAAAATG
>NW_006769123.1:0-1867 GCF_000204055.1 Melampsora larici-populina 98AG31 | reverse complement strand
CACATCACCAATTGCATGATTTTGATTCTCTGGAAATCCTAAAAAAATGGGACCTTGAATGTAAATCAAAAAAGCATTGGAAGACCAGCTCCCAGCACCCTTGATGTAATACATGGTGTTCCCCAACTGAGCTAAACCTGTAGCACCACCAGACCATAGAGAGTCTCCAGAAAAGTATCTAAAGTATAAAAATGTACAAGCCACCCGCCTGAAGGACCACTCAGTACCATTTGATCCTCTTGGCTCCGGCTGCTTTTTCTTGCCATTTTTCTGCTTTTCTAATGTCAATTGTATTTCTTTTGCTCTAGCAACCTGCAATCCCTTTGTTCTTGCAACCTGCAATCCCTTTGTTTGCGTCAAACTGCAATTGTGAAATTAACACCTTTTCAAATCCTGACCTTTTCCATTGCTTACTCCCAATCTTGTGTTTCCCGTTTTCAACCTATGTTCATTTCAACCATATAAATAGACCTGTTGTATCTGATTTTTGAACCATCCAAACCAATCTACCCCTTCCAAACTGAGTTTCCCTTAACTAATCAACTCATTATAAAACTACCTTTGTTATCATCTATCATCTTTTACTAGTCCAATTGCTTGAAGTCCTTGTTTTGCCTTTAACTCAGATTGCTTTGTTCATACCAACATCTTTGCTTTGAGACCTCAACATTTCTCCATCTCCCTCTTGTATAACCAAATTTATAGAAAGTTAGTATATATATATTTGTCATTGTACATAGTTACCATAAGACTAACTAATCTGTTTCAGAACCCCATGGCAATGTTCAATCAAGATATCAAAATTTTACTGTTGCACTCCAGAAAATTGAAGCAAACTGCAGGTTTTACATTAAAATCACATGCTTTGAAGGTATTAAACTCATAACTGCGCTCACCTAACTCAATTTTGGACTTTTTTACTTATGGAAAAGTTGGATTTGAGGTTTACAGACACCTCACTTATCCATGAGCTAGGAGGTGAACTATAAGTATCTTGTGATAATTATATTGGTTAAAAATATTCTATAAGTTCATTGATACCATATACAAATTGTGTGCATCAACATGACTTGTTGAGCTGCTTGTGAGAATGGTGAGATATTTACCTTTTACATTCAAGTTACAACATCGGAACAAATTTCTATTTGGGTATGTAAATCCCTGAAATGCCACAGCTGAACAAATAAGGTCCTTTTAATCAACCAATTGACTCCATGTTGTATGTTATTTAGAATATAGGTCACTTTGTGAAAGCTGTGGTGGAGGTTTTAAGTAACTTCACAATTGAACTGGTGTGGGCATGCCCACATAGTCTCTAGTTTCTCAAAATGAGCAAAAGATTGTGTCATAAACCAGGATCAAGACAGAAAAGAGCTGTTTGATGTGAGGAAAAGCTCAGGAGAAGAAATAAAACTGTTGTCCCAGACTCTTAGGGTGCATCCAATTGTGCAACTTCTGGTGAGAAATCACATTCTGCAAAATTCAAAGTGTCTATTTGGTGATGCATGTTTCATTTTTGCATTAAAAAAATTACCAAATGTGATTTTTGATCAGAAATTCCTGTGAACACATCCTTAAGTAAAATTTGATAAGACAAATTGGGCATATGGAGGTATTAGCAAAAGGTTGAATGATAACTGGAGCACTAATGTGATTGATATTGCCTTTGAATAGGGTAAATTGTATTGAATATTTTTTTTGCAGGTGGAGAACAAAGAGTTGACATAGGATATCTTTCTGATTCAAAAAGTTAGTCAATCAGGACTGTATTCAGGACCTCTGAGTCGCGTGAGCATGAAGCTGCCTGCCGTCTCGGCTATCTGGGGTATTACATAGCTTTTTTTTCTTTTTTTTCTCTTTTTTTCTT
>NW_006769122.1:6277-7074 GCF_000204055.1 Melampsora larici-populina 98AG31 | reverse complement strand
ATTAGCTAAATGCCATTGTTTTGGCCAAAGTGGATCTTTGATATTAAATTGAGATCCTAATCTTTGACTTAAACTTTTCATTACTTGTCTTCTTTTAATTGTAGGAGGATCGAAATCTCTTTTAATGATAGGTGTTGATCCATCTTTTGATGGAATATAAATTATATCACGTTTATGACGTTTTCTTAAAACTTGTTTGTCTATTGATTTCATTAATTTGATGGCTTGTCTAGATGAAAGTAATGGTGCTGTTAATGATCTACGTTGATCGTAATAAGATTGATCGATTTTTTGAACTTCTTGTAATACTGATCGATCGTGTAATGAACGTTTAAAGAAATCATAACGTTCAATTA
Source organism: Melampsora larici-populina 98AG31 (assembly GCF_000204055.1). Classification (NCBI taxonomy): domain Eukaryota; kingdom Fungi; phylum Basidiomycota; class Pucciniomycetes; order Pucciniales; family Melampsoraceae; genus Melampsora; species Melampsora laricis-populina. The sequence continues at coordinate 6,718 of NW_006769122.1, read as the reverse complement.
CACTATCTCTTTTTTTTAATTCTCGATTTGTTGATCTACTTTGGATTGAATGATAATAAGGATGATCAAAACCTGATTCTACAATTTGTTTACTTGCTCTTACCAAATAAACATCTTTTAATTCTCCTACTTTTTCTACAAATTCAACTTCTAATGGTCTGATGATTTCTTCTGGATTTAAATGGATTGCTGATTCTGAGATTTCGATTACATAATATTCATGAGTATCATAATGTCTTTTTTTGGGTTGTTGTGATGCTGAGATTTGATTGAAAGTTAAATTGATGATGAGGATTGAGATGATGAATGAGAATGAGAGTGAGAATGAGAATGATTTGAGTTTGATTGATTTCGATATCCTATGACCTTGTGTGTCGAATTAGTTTGACCGGTGTTCTTCATTCAGTTCTTTATAGTTCCTGTTCTTGTTCTTTGTGCTGA
>NW_006769122.1:0-6177 GCF_000204055.1 Melampsora larici-populina 98AG31 | reverse complement strand
TTGTTTTTTTTTTTTTTTTTTTTTTCGCGCTTTCCCTCCTTTAAAGTGCTTTGGATTTCACATATCGCACTATCTAACTAACTATGTTTTGTGTAACTACTACAACTTCTTTTGTATGGTTTTTCTTACAACGGACTACCAAGCCTTTGCAATAATTTCTTTGTTCTAAAATCGCGCGCCCATAATATGTAACAGGAAATTTGAAAAAGGAAAACAAGAAAAGAAAAAAAAAAAAGAAATAAATCATAATAAATTGGTATGCAGCATAATGTTGTTTCAATGTAAGTTTAATCGTCTAAGTATGTCTTCAAATATTTGAATCTTCCAGTTTCCTGTATAAACTGTGCCAAGTAAGGAAACACTTTTGGTGTATCTAATAGTGTGTATGCAGAGTTGATATTGACTTTTATTTTTTCCTTCTTCAGTTGTTTTCTAAATTCTTGTCTTTGTTTGTTGTATTTTCTACAGTATATGAGGAAATGTGCCGGTGTTTCGACCGCTAAGCAGACATCACACTTGTTTGACTCTTCCGCTCCTATTCTATGGAGAAACTTCTGAAGGGGACAATGCCCGCATCTTAGTTGGAATATAGCGGCTGCTTGTCCTTTTTCTAAAGTATTGAGTGCATCAGCAATCCATCTTCCTTGTGTTTTGAATGGTAATTTAGAAACAGCTCCCCTTTTGTGGAAAATTTTTCTCGTGTGTTGTAGGAGACCTCCTAGGCTTATTGGCAGTGTCATAGCTTCTGATTGGTCTTCTGCAGCTGATTTCGCAGCTTCGTCCGCCTTTTCGTTCAACTCGATCCCCTCATGGCCGGGTGTCCAGTATAGTGAAACATTAAGGTCGTTAGATATTCGTTTATGTGACTTTCGTAGGAATCTTGCTAAATATTGAAGTGTTTTGGGTCGCATCGGGTTTGCAAACAGTTCTAATGCTGCTTGACTGTCACTAAATAATGCAAGCGAGGTATATTTATCCGGGTATTTGTCAGTTAATTCTTTAAATTGGGTAAGAGCTATCATAATTGCCATCGCCTCCATTTCGTAGTTGGAAATTCCTTCTGCTGGGCCGTACGCATGTGCTGCCGTTAATTCTCTTGCTGCTACCGCTGCTCCACCACCTATATTTGGAATAAACGATCCGTCAGTAAACATTATACATGCTTTTCTATTTCTTTCTTCTTCAATTTGGTTTGGAATTCTATCTTTGACCGTTTCTCTTTTTTCCCCTATGTTTTCGATTTCCCATTGTGGCTCAATCCACGGGGGGTCCGGGTAAGGGTGTATTGTCTCGACTATTGTGTCAAACGGGAGAATCATGTCAGCTTTTCTTAATATCCTATGTATAGAGCTTTGATGTCTTATCGGTGTGTGTTTGAGTTCTTCTATGAGGATTTTCTTTGTTGGGTGATAACTTGGTGCGGTCAACCTCTTGTATATGAAGTTGTGATTGTATCGGTTTGCCAGATCTTTGAAAGAAATCATGTCAGCGTCGTGGTTCATTTGTTCTGCTGGTGAACTTTTGAAAGCTCCTAAAACCAATCTGTTAGCCATATTCTGTATAAGCTGAAATATTTTTGTTACTTTACTTTCTGTTCGTGTATTAAACCAAACAATGCTTCCGAAGAGGATTCTTGGTTTGAGTATTGCCGTGACAAGCGTTTTTGTTTCCTTTGGGCTCATTCCATGGTAACACCGGCTAATTCGGCTAAGTTGAGCCAGTGTTGCTTTCCCTCTTTGGTGAAGTTTGTGTATGTGTGGGCCATACGTTAGTTTGGGGTCTAGCCATAATCCTAACCATCTGAGTTCCACTGTTTTTGGTTGGAGGACTTGGTTTCCAAAGACGAGGCTGGGGTTTCGATGTTTTTTGTGGGTGAAGTGCATTAGTTGTGCTTTTCGTTGATCAAAAAGCGCACCATGTTTTTTTCCCCATTCCAAAGATCGGTCTCCTTCGTCCTCTAACTCCATGATGTTCATGTCGATGTCTTTATTAGCTACTAGGTGTGTCACATCATCTATGAATCCTAGCGATATTTTGTTTGCCTGTAAATTTATTTCCATGTTTATTAGTAAGGTCGAATTGTAGATGATATATAACATTACCGATAAAGGTGAGCCCTGTGGGAGTCCATCGTTTATATTGAATTCCTCGGAGAGGAAGTCTTGCAATCGTAGTTTTGTTGTTCTATTTTCCAGGTAAGAGTCTATTTGATGTGTTAGGTATTCTGGGCAGTTGTTTGTTCTAAGAATGTGTAGCAGTCTCTTTTTGTGGACCGACGGGTAAGCAGATTTGACATCCAGGAATAAAGCTGAAACTACTTTACCCTCCCTCCATTTTTGATGTATCCACGATGTTAATATGACGAAGGCATCATCCGTACTGTGCTGACGTCTCCCTCCCATGTGGCCTTGAGCTAATATTTGATGTGTTTCGGCCCAGTACGCCATTCGTCTTGCTATGATTGTTCAGAGAATCTTCCCCAAACAACTCAGTAAGGCTATTGGTCGGTAGGCTCCTGCCACTGAGTAGTCTTCTTTGTCGTATTTTCGTAGTATGGCTGTCGTAGCTGTTCGCCATGATTTAGGAAAGTAACTTGTTTTTAGGCACGCATTGAACAATATTTTCATCTTTGGAGTGAGGAGTAACTTAGCTAGTTTCAGCAGCTCATTAGGGACTCCGTCTTCTCCCTTGGCTTTCTTGGATGGTAGTTTTCCTATTACCTCGTTTATCTCGTGTTCGGTTATTTGTGGGAAATTTAATGGTCCTGTTTGTAATTGTGTGTCAGGTATGTCGTCCTCATCACACTCATTTTGTACGATTGATGTGCCTTGAAATAGTAACTCAGCTTGTTCACTTTTGTCCGTTGCTAAGCTCTTGTCTTGTCGGTATAGTGGTGCAATCGCGTTGGATCCGTGTGGCTCTGTGTATTTGAATGCTTTAAAAGATAAACTGCCTTGTGATTTAGCTAAGAAAGCTCTCCAGTGTTTTCTTTTTGTTTCACTTATCAGATTTTTGACGTATGTGTCCCACTCCCAGTAGCACTTTTGTGCGTCCTGCGTCCTGCTTAGAATCATCCATCGTCTTGCTCTGTTTCTTTCTCGAATCGGTTGTCTGAGTATCTCTTCATCCCACCAGGCTTTGTGTCGGTGAGTTTTCGTTGTAATTGTCTTTCCTTGTCTGAGGAAAGCTCCTTTTATCGTATCTGTTATTTGTTTAACCCCTGCGTCAATTTCATCAGTGCTTTGGAACGTCTCAGGGAAGTTACTCAGCTGGTTTTCCACATCATCATAGAAGCTTGCTTTTCCCATGTTTTCTAGTGTCGCAGAGTTGTGAGTTTGTGGTGTTGGTGTTTCTCCAAGTTCTATTTTAGTCAAGAGAGTCTGGTGGTCAGATCCATAATTCTCTTCTGTTGTTAGTCCTATCACCTTGTATTTTGCTAGTTTGTGATTGATCCATGTCAGATCTATAGTGGTTGATGAGCGTCCTGATTTTGAGTAAAAAGTAGGTATGTGTTTTTGAGAGTTGATTTTGAATCCTGAAGATCCACATAGGCGTATCAGGTCTTTGGCTTGTGTGTGTGTGTGGTTGTAGTTTGTCGGATTCCACTGTTGATGATGTAAATTGGCGTCCATGCCTATTATGGTCGCTATTTTTCGGTCATTGTGATTTGTCAGCCAGTCTTTTAATACTGGGATTCCCGTGTTGTGTCGTGGTGGGTTGTAGTTTGAGATTGCTCGTATTTTTGGGATTTGTCCATTTGGTATCGCCACTTCAACCGCTGTTAAGAGTGGGGACCTGCTAGGTAAGATTGTAATTAGCCAAGATGGTATCTTCTTAGAAATATAAATACATGTCCTGATTTTTTCGTTATATTTTTGTGCTCGATAGTCGTAAGGTGTTATGTCGTGCCACGCCGGGTGTTTCATTACGTCTAGTGTGTGGGGGTTAATCCACGGTTCCTGTACTAATATGATTGAATATCGTTTGTCAGCTAGTATACTTTCTATGATTGACTTACCATTGAAGCAATTGAGTTGTGCTACGATTAGTTGTGATAGATCTGTGTGTGAGTCAGTGTCGTCAGTTGTTATGTTCACCGGGGCTGTTAGCGCTGGTCTCTGGTGTGGGGTAGAGGAGGAAGAAAGAGAGAAAGAATTGAAATTAAAATGGGGACTCTGTGCAACCTGAGCTTGGTTGTTTCTTAACATGATTGAGGTGATGGTTTTGTAAGACTTCTTGACCTGATTGGGCAATTCGCGCTTGAAACTGAATGAGCATATTTGTCATTAGTTTTCTCAATTTGGGCTTCCGGGTTTGTTTGGGCATCATGAGCAATGCATCTGACACAATGAGGACGCTCAGTTTTGGGGTTTGGGCACGTTCGGGAGTCATGGGAGGCACCACACTCTTTGCAGAGGAATTCGTTTTTGCATTGCAGACTAATGTGGCCTGGTTCTTGACAGCGAAAACATTGAACTCGACTCTTTTTGCATGCCCTAACCCTTAAACTGTTTCCATCAAAGTAAACTGATCCTCGAACCATCTTGTTAGCTAATTCTTTGTCCAATAAATTAACGAGTATAGAGCCACTTGTCTGTCCTGAGTATGGTTTACTGAGCCATCTGATTGAGTGAATCGTTTCCCCTGGTATCGGGTTCTGATCTGTAATTGTTCTCTTGATGTTTTCCGTAGATGGGTAAGTCTCGTTGTTCATTGGTACTGAATCGATTACTACCGGGAACACTGCGGGTGAGGTCACAAATTCAGGGTCAGCTACTGTTGACCAGGTGATTCTGTTTTCAAGGAGCCACTCGGCTTCTGCTCTTGTTGTCGTGAATAATTTGATACTTCCTGACGGTAAAATCACGGCGCCCTTGACCTCGAGTTTTTGTCCTGAAATCATGACTTCTAGTTGATTCAACGCTTGATTAATCCGTTTGATAATGTCTGTTGGTTTGACTCCGCTGAACGGTTTCTTTCCTTCAATTGTACGTATGATTACTTGGCTAGGTTTGAATGCATTAATGATCTGGTTTGTCGGTGGTGCTTGTGGTGTCTTGTTAGAAGTAACTTTCAAACCGTTCATTGCTGTTGTTGCCCAAGTTTTTGGTTTCTCAGGTAGGCCGTTCATAGGTGTTTGAGGTTTTGCCGTTACATTTTGACTTTTGATGATTTCTCGGAACTGTTTCTCAAGGTTGTCCAGTCTTTGGGTCGCTTCGCTTGACACTTTAAGTTGAGCTTCCATCGCGTTCATTCTGATCGTGGTTTCTTTCATTGAAAGTAGAAGTGCCGACATGATTGGGACCAAATTTGCCGGTACAATGACATCTCCGTTTTCTTCCTTGTTCGTAAGTAGACGTTCCCATAGTTGATTGATATCCATGCTTTCTAAACGTTGGGCAGGCCTTTTCGAGGCTGTTCCTGTCGCGTTTGAGTTCATTTCGATATCGGTTTGCATCGCGTCTCCGCACGCGCTTGACGCGTTCGTAAGCGATGAATTTGGGTGGAGTCTTTTCGTTCCGGTGATAGATGGCGGATCAGGTGGCATGGAGGGGTTTTGAGAGCTTTAGATGGGTTTTTGAGTTGTTTTAAGAGATGTGAAGAGTGATATGAAGGTGAATGGACGATTGGAAAGGACGCGATTGCGCAGTCACTGCGCAAAAGATAGATGTAGTGGTACGAAGTCAAAATTCCCCTGTTGGTGTTGTTGACTGATCAACTGTGAGTGGTGTTTGTTTGATGAAGTGTATGTTTCGTGTAAGTCTCACTCAATATTAACATATAGCTTTCTACATATTCGATCATCGACCTTCATCGACATATTCTCAGGACGCGGCCGCGCAGAGAGTCGAGAATGAAGATGTCGGTGCAAGCTCCTCTGGCGCGCCAAACAGCGCGCCAGCTGGATTTCAAAAAAGGCCGGGGTCAGGATCTTGGTGGATTAGTGGCAGCTTTATGCAAAAAACCCACCATTGTTACAGAAAGAGGTGATGTCAGACTTACATGCTGAGCATCAGTTGACAGACCTATTGACTGATGGTTTGCTTTGCCATCAGTGTCCTCAGTGTGTTGAGCAAGTCCTTTGAAAAAATTGGCCACCAGAGTTTTGGAAAAATTTTCCCATGCAGGTGGACCAAGAGCCTGTTCTACCAAATGCCTGCACCAAAGACTACCAAG
>NW_006769121.1:0-7024 GCF_000204055.1 Melampsora larici-populina 98AG31 | reverse complement strand
TGAAACGGTTATTTCAAGCTTGAGGGCAGTCTACGACAATCATAGTTTCACCCGCATCTTGTTATTCTTTCTGCGGTGATTCTTCCCCTCTCCGGCTCAGCCTACGCCACACAGCGTAGGAGTTCTACAACGTTCAATACGATGTCCAACGACCAGGACACCATCAAAGCCTTAAGACAGCAAGTCAAAGGTCTAAAGGCTCAAAACGAGGCCTTGGCGCAATCTCGACAAGAAACGCTAGCCCTTCAAAAGCTAGTACGAGAGCTGATGGCCGAGAAAGCTGCAAATCAACACGACACGTTACCTGCAGACGGACTGCAAAACCCTGCCGAAGAGACAGCACAGGAGCCGGGACGCTCCTTCGTTCATTATATCAACCCCAGCCCCTTAACGCCCACTCCTCTACCAGGAGGCTCGAACAGGCAGGAAGGCCGACCGGTACCACTGAACCCCACGCATCAGCAACAACCTCCTTCCTCTCACCCAGCAGTCGGAGCTACTTACCAAGCAACAACCCCGGTGTCGACTCACGTACCGCCTACGATGCAAACACCGTACGCCCAATACTATCAAGCAACAGTGCCCGAGGTACCAGCAACCCCGACTTCAACTCCAATGACGGCAGACCGCATCAAGTTGAGTGACTTACCAAAATTCAACGGCAAATTCGGAAATCCAGCCGACTTGTTTCATTGGCAAGACATGATCGAAGAAACCTTCGAAATCAAGAACCTTTCGGACGACAGAGAACGAATCAAACTGCTCGGGTCTTTACTCAACAACGAGGAGCTGTCTTCGTGGTACCAAGCCAACACAGACGACTTACGACAGCAATCTTGGACTGGCGCCATGCAGTTAATGGCAACTGGCACGCTACCTCACGCGTGGTTGGCGGACACCGAGGAGGCACTACGCCGATTAGAAATGAAACCGGCCGAGAACTTCGATTCCTACGTCTCGCGAGCCCGACAACTACACCGACTAGTAAAACGATCTAATCGAGTGACTGACAGAAACTTAGCTGAGTACATCACTTGGGGGGCGCCATTATTATTCAGAGATATGGTAGCTCGCGAAAATCATCTCAGAGTGGAACCATTCAGTTTTCCCAAATTCAAAGAAGCTGCTGATGGAATCTGGAAGTTCCTCATTGATGCGAAACTGTTAGCAAATGGAGGAACTCGACTCCGATTGACTCAACCATCAGTCAGCCCTAGTGTAGCACCTGCTTCAGCGCCACGAGGTCCTCTTCAAGGCAGAGTTCGTTCAGATGAGGAACGAGCAGATAATGCGTGGAGGTATCACGAATACCTCCGTCGCTCCGGCATTTGTCCGACTTGTAAGGACAAATGCAACAACCCCAATTGCACAAAACGGAACACACGTTTCCTTTCAGTACCATCCGACTTCAACCCCGGCCCTCGACCGTCACGAGCAGCCACTATCAACACCACCTCCAGCAATGTGTCGTCTGGAGCTCCTGGGGCACCTACTCAACGCCCTGCGGGGCGTCCAGCAGCACCGGCCGCGTCATCTCGAATTGCAGCAATCGAAACCTTCCCTGATGTTCTGGCAGAAGACGTGGCAGCTTATGAAGAAGCGATTCAGTTTCAAGAATCTCAGGTTGAAGACGTAGTCGAACAAGATGAAAGGTGCGTACCTTCCTCATCAAACTCCCCAATCATCCTGGAGCTGATGTGTAATGGTAAAGCAGTACGGGCGCTTATCAACTCGGGAGCCAGGACAAATCTGATGTCCGAGAACATAGCACGTGAACTGCATGTTTGTCGAAGGCCGTTGGTAGCACCAGTGGAGGTACGCCTCGCTATCCCAACCGAGGGAACCCCATTCATTCTACGGGAATTCACGATTGCTAATCTGAAATCTGAACATCCCAGTCTTCGGTTTGGAGCGGTATTTTTCAAGTTGGCACCCTTGGGACGAAATTATGACATGATCCTCGGCTCTCCGTTTTTATCAAAGTTTAAACTAGATGTTTCCTTACATCGTCGTGCTGTATTACACACATCTACTGGCAAGATCCTTTATGAAAAGAAAATGCAATCTGAATTATTAAGAGTTTTATGTGCTATGGAGAATATTGAGAAGATTGATGTGGTTCAGAAACTCCATGAGCGGGAATTATCCGTGTTACAAGAGTTTGAGGATGTTTTCCCGGCAGAGTTACCACCCGTTGAGGATGGTGAACCACCGGATGAAGTTTTCCCGGAAGAATTACCGGATGTCAGTCGTAAATTCAGACACAAAATAGTTCTCACGGATCCAAATGTGACAATCAATGAAAAACAATATGGTTATCCACGAAAGCATCTGGCTTCATGGCGTAAACTGATAGATCAGCATCTACGGGCGGGACGTATCCGCAAATCTCAAAGTCAGTACGGGTCACCGTCCATGATCATACCAAAGAAAGACCCAACTGAGCTTCCCAGGTGGGTCTGCGACTACCGTACGTTGAATAAATTCACTGTTAAAGACCCAGCACCGTTGCCCAACGTCGATGAGGCCGTGAGACTAGTAGCCACAGGGAAAGTGTGGTCAGTTGTGGATCAAACAAATTCCTTCTTTCAAGATAGGATGCGGGAGGAGGACATACCACTGACAGCGGTGAAGACTCCTTGGGGTCTGTACGAGTGGACTGTAATGCCCATGGGACTAACAAACGGGCCAGCCACTCACCAGGCGCGGAATGAAGAAATATTGGGTGATTTAGTAGGAAAAATCTGTGTGGTGTACATTGATGACATAGTCATTTTCTCTCAAACTCCGGAAGAACATGAAGTGCATTTAAGACAAGTCTTGGAGCGTCTCCGTGCTGCCAAACTTTACTGTTCGGTCAAGAAAAGTAAATTGTTTCGTCAACAGATCAAGTTCTTAGGTCATGAGATCAGTGAAACAGGGGTGTGCCCAGATGAAGAAAAAGTCGAAAAAATTTCAAGATGGGCTTCTCCCACGAACTCAAAGCAGCTACTGAAATTTCTGGGAACAGTACAGTGGATGAAGAAATTCATCGACGGGCTGTCGCGTTACGTTGGAACCTTAACTCCTTTAACCAGCACGTCCTTGAAAGGAAAACCCTTTCAGTGGGGCGAGGCGGAAGAACACGCTTTCAACAACATAAAGCGCTTAATCACAACACTCCCAGTACTTCGTAATTTGGACTACGATTCCGATGAACCACTCTGGCTATTCACTGACGCTAGCGGCACGGGGTTAGGGGCGGCACTATTTCAAGGAGCAGCGTGGGACACTGCATCACCTATTGCATATGAAAGCCGCACCATGAACCCAGCAGAGAAAAACTACCCGGTTCATGAGCAGGAATTGTTGGCAGTAATCAACGCGCTGAACAAATGGCGTCTGCTGCTGTTGGGCATGAGAGTAAATGTCATGTCGGACCATCACTCCCTGACCACTCTTTTGACACAGCGGAATCTCAGCCGTCGACAGGCCAGATGGCTAGAAACCCTTTCTCAGTTTGATCTCAATTTCAAATATTTGAAAGGTGCGGATAACTCAGTAGCGGACGCTCTCTCTCGACGAGAGGAGGTGGCTTTGTGTGAAGTACGGGGAACATTGACAGAGGAGGAACTGCGACTCATTCAGGAAGGTTACGAACAAGATAAGTTCTGCATCAAACTTCGAAAAGCCTTACCTCTGAGAGAAGATTGTGTTATTCTTGAGGATCTAATGTATTTAGATGGACGTTTAGTAGTTCCGCAACACGGCGCGCTACGACGTGACTTCGTCTCACAGGCGCACGAAGCATTGGGCCACTTGGGTGTCCTAAAGACATTGACAAGACTTCGGACGACCTTTTTCTGGCCAGGAATGGCAAAAGAAGTAGAAGAGCAACTCAAGGCTTGCGACTCCTGTCAACAAAACAAAGCTCGAACAACTTCCACCGCTGGGAAACTGCAGACCTCAGAAGTACCCACGAGCCCTATGCAATCCATTGCAATAGATTTTATCGGGCCATTCCCCAAAGTCTCAGGCTACGACATGATCCTCTCCTGCACATGTCGTTTGACTGGTTTCGTCCGTTTAATCCCAGCGTCACAACGGGATACGGCGGAACGCTCTGCGTCTAGGCTGTACGTCGCGTGGTCCTCTATATTTGGCTTACCAGACTCCATCATCGGAGACCGTGATAAAGCTTGGACGTCGCGGTTCTGGCAACGACTACATCAATTGCTGGGAGTCAAGATCAAACTCTCCACCTCCTACCATCCACAGACAGACGGCCGAAGCGAACGGTCGAATAAGACCATCGGACAAATCTTGCGACACCATGCAGCGGAGAAGCACGGAAAATGGTTCCAATCATTACCTGCAGCCGAGTTCGCTATTAACTCAGCGGTAAATGTATCGACAGGCGTCTCTCCCTTTCAATTTGTTTATGGCCGAATACCGCGTCTCTTTCCTATCCAAAACCCGATAGAAGAAGACATCGACGAAGTGAAGCATTGGATAGAAAGACGTCAGGCGGAATGGGCAATGTGGAGGGATAAATTGTGGTGCAATAGAGTAGACCAAGCGGTACAGTACAATCTCCGTCGACGAGAAGGAAGACCTTTCAGGATTGGAGATCGGGTCATGATTGACAGCGCCGATAGACAACAAGTTGTAGGTGGTAAATTCAAACCAACGGGCAAACTTCGGGCACGTTATGATGGACCGTATAAAGTGCTAGAAGTATTGAACTCAGGACGAGATTACCGCCTTCAATTGAGCGCCGATGACTCGTCTCACCCAGTGTTTCACATCTCAAAGCTTAAGTTATACCATGACGAAACCGATCAATCCACAATAGACAGCGTTGCGGCCATTCAAGTGGTCTCGTCACTTCGGGAACCAACCCCTCGAGGTCCGCTTAAGGAGCCCTTGGGGCAAGCTACGAATCGTGACGAGGGGGTGTGCATCAATTTTGACGCGATAACACCCCCGCAATGTGAGTGTGCTAGTTCTCCTTTTCCCAAGTTTGAAGACACAGTTGGCAAGCTTTGTTCTCTCCTAAATAACAGTGAACTTCTCCGGGGCGCACGAATTCGACAAGGGGAAGGTGAAGCTCAGAACATTGCAGTCCCATTGGTGACTTTGTCTAATCCGAAATCAACCCCAGAAAGTGGTAGTCCAGGGTTTTGGGGTACACTAGGAAAATGACAAGGGGGTGTGCATCTCATTTATGCGCTAACACCCCCGCAAGTGAGTCCGAAATTCCAACTTTTTTTTCATGTTTTGTTGAGACAGCTGGCAAGCAAAACATCCCTCTTACAACACAGGTTATTACGAGCAAGATAAATTCACCTCAAAAATACGCAAGTTACCTTAATTCACGACAAGACGCAAGATGATTTAATGAACCTCAAACAAGAAGAAACTTCAAACTATTTCGACAAGCTTATGCCTTCAATTTTAATTTAGATTTTAAATGTTTTATTCAATTTTTTACTTTCAATTCAATTCAATTCTTTTTTCTCTTTTTTTTTTGGTCTGAAACTTTCAATTTCATTGGGACGAGTTATGGTCAATTTTGGGGCGAGTTATGCCATTTTTTTCTTTTTTTTACGAGTCAATTATTTCTTCAACGGACACAGGGATTCATTTTAGGTGGAGGTTAATTTTAGGAGGGGAGGGTGTAAGGAGTACACATGTAGACACATAGATAGAGGGTATGGAAGCAGGGCATGGGATTAGATGGGTTCATATTATATTCTCTCCAAACGCCCGGCTTCGAAAAGTCTTCACTCCTCAGAGAGCTTATACGTGACTTTTCGGAGCTAGGTGAGTTTTTAGTCTCTTTTACGCTTTCTCTTGATTCTTGTTAGTTGTTAGCTTTTACTGACTCCTCAGAGAGCTTATACGTGACTTTTCGGAGCTAGTTTGAAATCATAGCGAAGTTCCAAGTCACTCTGTGCTCTCTCGAGAAGTCGAGCCGGACTAGTTTCCGGACCCCAGTGAAGGTTCTCTATAGAACCTTACACTTATATTCTACTATTCTTGCTCAACAAACCATTTATCTCAATCAATGAATGAACTTCAGGAATTTTGAGGGGAGCTCAGCAATCAAATGTGACAACCTGAGCCGGCCTGAACACACAAGTTTGTGACCAATGTTGGAATTTACTAAGCAGCTTCAGAATCAGCTTTCGATTTGGCACCATATACTCATTCGCTATCCAATGGCATCATTACTTCTTAAGCAACTTGTCAAGCTGAATGGCAAACCTCAAATCTAGAACTCGGACACTGATTCGAACAGCAGAGCAAACTTCCCTTTCCCCTCCTATACCCTATATCGTCTGCAGGAAACCGAAAGGCTGGGCTTCGAGTCCGACATATCTTAGATATTGCCTCGTCGGTAATTTGAGCTATTTCTGTAGCTTATCTTCCTCAAATAAGGGGATGTGTAGCTGAGATACCCAGTCGCTCATCTCAGCCTCTAGTGCTGTGCTCAAAACCAGAAACGGAAGATTTCTTTCAAATTTAGACTGTTATGCATCGAATGTTCTAAGAGGTATCATTCGGCAAGTCCATCTAAGCCTGCAGACCGGCCATGAGAAATAAAAGTTTGTATATAACAGCCGAACCTCTTTCTCCGTACTTTGGTCACACTATGTATACCACCACCTCTCGCCCATAACTGGAATAACGAGACACATGACTGAAATTACGAGACAAAAAATCTGGCATTGCCCATCAAATCACTGGAATTGAATGTGGCGCGGTGGTTTGGCACAAGACTTCTGAGTTCGTTATGATACAGACGTGTTGATTAACGCAAGACGGCCCCGGAGGGTCTGACTCCTAACTGCTACAACCAGACAAACCCGATGGGGTGGTCACTAAACAATTAAGATCAAGTATAAAAAATAAGTCCACGAAACGGGAGGGATGGCGGGAAACAAATTTTTATAAGGTTTTTTAAGAAAGCTCAGAGGGTCGAAGACAGTAACTGAGCTAAAACCGGCCAGGCTAGTGCGCAAAACCTTTCTTTCTTTCT
>NW_006769120.1:0-7039 GCF_000204055.1 Melampsora larici-populina 98AG31 | reverse complement strand
AAAAGAAAAAAGGAGGACTCAAAAATCCCTTCCCAGACGCCAGCGCACGCTGCTTGCGAATCTTTCTACAAGATCAATAGTACAACATAAACTCTGCTTCCAGAAATTTGTGGAGTTCTTTTATAATGAGATGTTGGTGGTAATTCTAATTCCTCATCTCCATCATCCGCCACATCTTGATTATGCATTTGAATAACTGAAGACATAGCTTCTTTATATAATAAATTCTTTAAATAAGAACTAATTTTGATATATTTTTAAATGAGAATGAAAGATAATGTTTATGATTGATTTGAATAATTTTAATTTTAAAGATCTTCTGTTGATAACCACGTGAATAATTTTTATTGAATCTTGATGTAATATAATATAATTTGCTTGTTGATAATGATTAAAAGAGAAATTGATTTAATTATAAGTTGATTTTAATTTGTCAAGCCCGGGCAGAGTCACCAATATGTAGAACTTATAACCCAACAAGGGTTATACAGAGCTGGAAGAGGATAATCTACTAATAAAATGACTAGTAGAAGTTGTCTAAGGACTGCTCTTCTAAAACAACACAATCAGAAAGAGCTCTGTTGTATTGAGTACTGATAAGGCACCAGAGAAATATAACTTCACACGTAATTTTAACTTCAAAAGCACACTTTGTATTACTATCAACACTGCTATAGTGTTATTCCCAATTGATAACTGAAAAAAAATAAGCAATATCTGATTGATATTATTCCCAATAAGTCTTTATGACTATAAAACTAAAGTAAATTTCTCTTTATAACTGTAATAAAGGGCGTATTTAAGTGAACAGGTACTATTAAAATAAGTTTATGATGATAAACAAAATAATAATGGCGTAAATGATAAAGAAAAAAAAGGGGAACAACAGTCCCAAAACCCTCTCAAAGTATATATAACAATGTACTAGAACTTTTACAATGGTCAACAGCCTCAAAACCAATCAAATCCGCCCAAAATTCCCTAAAAACCCTATGATGACGCAATGTAATGGTTTTGTTACTAATAAATGATGTAATTTTCACAGCTAAAAGTGATCAATGACGCAATAATATGATGTACAGCACTTCTTATGATGAATACAGGTGATTTTTTCCTTGTAAACTAGCTGAAAACCAATTTTTGAGATTACGAATTTTTTCAGATGTGCTCCAATTTTTGATTACTAAAGTGCATCTTGTAGTCCACGTGTTACTGATCATTTCTGACACCTACATGACCTACTTCTGATGAGTGATGAGTAAGATATTGAGTTGTGAAGTTAAGGTTTTTAGTGTTACATATGACTTGTGACTGTAAATTCGAGATTCACACCAATTCTTTATTTGCCTTATAACTTTTTACACACACCTCCGTTACTAATGATTTAAAGATTGTACATTATGTAATCCACTCTTCTGCGTTGAATGAGCCATCTACCAACCTATTCTGACGTCATTTGACATATGTAATTAGCTGAAATCCTCCATTTTCCACGAATTTCACCCATTTTCTTCACTTTTCACAGCTACTACTAAGCCTTTCTTGCTCATGTAATATTACATCATCATCTATAGCTTTAAAAATCCCGGAAAATCCTCTTGGCAACCTTAAATTCCATCACTACCACTATTACACAACCAAACTACACGTGTACCTCTTGTTTACCAACTTCGAAAAAGTGCTTTTTTCCTAATAACTTCTGTTTCTACTTATCAACCTTGAAGATTAAAATTGTCATAGTATCTTATAATGTTGTTCTTTCATATTCTAACCTCATAATACCCATAACTTTATTTTTACTAACCTAAAAACCATTTTCCAACCCTTATACCTATAATTTCGAATTTTTCTTATGTTTTTCTTTCTTTCTTTTTGTAATAAATTTGTAAGTAAACTATAATGATCTTAATATATAATGTGAAATAAAATGATGTAATGTTGACCTAATGACCAATACATAAGCCTACAAGAGCTTCAATTGATCAAAAACCTCCATTTCGAATTTTCTTTCCTGCTGAATCCTGCTAATAAACTGGTAAACTGGTAATTGTGAATTTTTTAATTGATCCCATAAATTGATCACCACACCGTCACCATCAATTAAACACAACTGTTCAGCGGGATTGATAATCGACGCAGGTCGGAACTCCTGTTCCTTACCGTCCCTATCCTGGAGTACCCAAACTCCAGTGGACCAATTGGTAGACTTGGTGTACTGACCTATCCAATCCATCCCAAGGATGAGATCATAGGAAGCTAGTGGCGCCACCCTAAAATCATGTAGAATAGATATAGTTTCAAATTCAATATCTATATCCACAAGATGATTGCACTTCTGTGCCTTCCCCCAAACCCCATAAACCGTAGGCTGAAGTGGGTTTGGACGGGTTTTTCGACGACTTTCATCGACATATGCTTGAGAAGCATAAGACTTCTTAGCTCCAGTGTCTAATAGTATTCTGGTAGCTATTTTGTTCAGTGTCAGAACAAACTCAACTCGGGGCAACCCTGAGTCATCTTCTATGGCTGCCAAATAATCAAGGGAGCTATCCTTGATTACTCCAGATGTCACGTTCTCGGGCTCACTGGCCGGTGAGGATGCAAGTACCGTTGCACTTGTTAGGCAGCATTTCCCGTCACAACAGGAGCGACCAAGATAGTTGTATATGCTTGGACGTTTAATCGGTGGTTCTAACTCTGTCACTGAGTTAACACTCTTGACCGCCGAAGTAGGAGTCTGATTTACTTTACTATTGGGAGACTTCCACGAAATCCTTTTGATTTCTTTCTTTTCTTCGCTCTGAATTATTTTCAAAGGTGTTTTCTCACAAATCGTTCCCTCAGCTATTGATACAATCTTACTCGAAACTGTTGGAACTTTTACTTGTTTCTCACTTGAAGTCTTTTCGACTTCTGGCTCATTAACAACAACATGGGAATTCATTTCATCAAAAGGAATGGTGACTAATGAAACAATAGAAGTTGAAACCGGACTAGGCAAATCACTAAGAGCTATACATGATTCGCCTATGCTTTTGACTCTCCAGATCCACTAGCTTTTGGATTGCCTTTAACTTTCTTGAAGTAGTTAAGAGTCCTAGAGGATGCAGGTTCAGGACACTCACGATTTTCGATGGTACCAAAGATATGACCTTTCTTACCACAATTGTAACAAGTTCTATCATTCTTCTTCATTGCCACCTCACTAGCCTTGCGTTTGTTATTTCCTTTCGAACGCGCTGCGTGATCTTGTGAAACTGAATTAACTGATGCGCCATTTGGGCGTAACAACACATCCTGTGCGTTTGCACACAGGATGAGCTTGGGAAAGGACATAGTGACTCCATTCCTTGCTTCCCTATCCACTTCCTGTTGAACAAATTTTCGGATCTGGGGGGGAAGTTTTCTCATGAACATGGTTCCTTCATCATATGGGTAACTGATTTGAGCCGCGTCGGTTTGAATAAGCTGAAATCTACCAAAGGCGTCCATGACTTTCTCACCGGAGCGAAAAGAAAAGTTTTCGAAACGTTCGGCGATAGAATTTCTCGTCAGGATGCTGGGAAAAGCGGCGACGAGATAAGTACAAAACTCATCCCAAGAAGCTGGTTCTTGAGGGGTGTCGACAACTGCAGTTAAATGAATAAGCGCAGGGCCGGATAACATCTGGAATCCAACTAAGTGCCATCCTTGTCAATCGGCATTCAGCAGTTTGAACTGTTTGGCAAGGTTTTGGAGCCAGATGTTGGCGTCTGTTGGCGAAGTCCCGTCGAATTTGGGGAATTTGCGAATCATTAAACTCTTGATGGTCTTGGTGGAGTCACGTTCAGTGGGAAAACCACCCTGATTGGATTCAAAAGGACTGGCTGAGGCACGGGGTTCATCCCCGCTAGTCGCTTGATTAAGACTGATCTTGGCGACATCACTGATGATCTTGCCTTTATCCACTTCAAGAGATGCTTGCCATTTGAAGAAGGCTGCTAACGTTGCGGGGTCGGTAAAAGGGTTGAACACTTCTGGTTTAACGTCGTTATTCTTCATGACCGTATCAACATCGTCAATTTTTGCATTAGAGACTGGACTGGTCGGTGGCTCTTCTGATCGATAATATCGAGCAGCTGGTTTGACAGTTTCGTTGGTTGACGGGTTTTCCTTGGCCTTCCCTTTTTCTGGAGTAGTTTGATCAGTCGCCGGTTTCTTGGGGGCATAGGTGATGAACTTCATTGTTGAAGAGGGCTTCATTACAAAAGGAGTGTCCGGCATGAAGTAGGATACCTCGGCCGGACAAGTGACAGGATCAATCGGGGGATTAGGAGGACAAGACTTCGACGGGGTTTCGAGATCTTCCGGGGTAAGTCCTCTTTCATTGACTCCTAGTAATTTCTGCACCACCGGATGTAACTTAAAAAGGGACTTTTCCTTATTCTTTTGCAGCGTGTGATAATACACCGTTTCATTCAGGGTGAATCCTACTATCTGAGGGGTTGTCCATCCTAAACCGGCTAAAGCAGGCTCCTGATTCTCAGGGGCTGGCAATTCTTCCAAAAGGCGAGTAACTTTGTCCTCATTTAGGGTTATCGGGACTAAGAGTGGTCCAGAGGTCGAAGCTGATTGAGACATCTTTTCTAAATGTATCATAAAAGTTTAATCAACTGGTAAGCTTTTCAAAACTTATTTTCTTCCTCAATTCTGTGCTTTCTAAGCTCAAGATAAACTGGACTTACCGAAGGTTTGTTTGAAAATTTGTTTGTTATATACTACTGGATACCGTTTCTTTCTGATAAAAACTAATTTGTTTGGAAAGGAACACAAAAAGTAATTTTCAAATAAATTCCAAAGGTTAGTCAGATCAGAATAAGCTCTCGCTACCAGTGTAACAGGGACAAAACTACCCACGTTAAGTACTCAGGGTTAGATACCTAGGGCGAGCTTTGAGGGCACGAAAAGGGATGAGGTGAAAGGATCTCGTAAGAGATCTGGGTTTTATGCAATAACAGAGAACAGACAATTGATTGGCTATGGTGCGTTAACAAGGAGCAATGTAAGGCGACGAGGAACCGGCAATTGATTTCTGAGTGTTTTGTAAAATGCGTAAAACGTAGAAAAGACAACTATGAACCAGAAGCTAAAATGATAACAGATAAAAGGTGAATTGAAAGATGATAACAACAGATAACGGAATGTCTAACTGAAGAACTATTACAAGGGGGAATCGTTCTTCTCTTTATATCAATTTACCTCGGGGTTCATTGCTCGTTTAGATTGACTACCAATCATGCTTCGAACAGGGTTTGTGCCTTGTTCGTAGACTTCTCCAGGACCCTTTACATTCTTAATAATGTATAATTGACTGGTCCTGGAAACTAGTCTGAAACGTCTTGGTCCTTATTCTGTAAGGGCCCGTTTCAGACTAACTCCTAATTGTAGCTTCGGTTTTGGGCTAAAGACCCTGCTACATTAGCAGGAATGAGCCGCTTCTACGTGTGCATTGTGGGTTGAAAACCCAATCAAGGAAACGAACTCGAATAGTTGAGCTAGAATGCGATCACCCAGATTCTCATGACTTCGAGCAAACTGCACAGCTGCGAGACATGGTATCTCTTTTCTATGATGAATCGACACGACGAAGCATGGTGATGACGACTTTATGACTTGTCACCTGTCCTTTAATGTCGTCGTCTCAACTAAGCTTGACGAATTCAACAAATATGACGGTGCGAATTTCGATCAGCCCGGATGGCCTTGTCTACAGCTGAACGAACTCCTGAAGGATGGTTACATTATGATTATTCCAGTCCATCACGGCGATATCATTATGGTTACCCAGAAACGAGAAATTGCATGAAAACAACTCGGCATTGATGGGGCTCTCGGTCTCCTATCAGCAAGGAGATTGTTCATACATACAATCCTTACTCCTGATCATCTTCATCAAAAATTCTTTCACAAACTTTGATAGTATAATTATTCCTTTCAATTGACTCGAGAACTTCGAACCTTTACCACACCTTATCCGAAGCCTAACACCTACCAAGACCATGACTCAAACCTCACCAAAATTCTTAATCTATTCAATCCTCATAATCTTTTTATTCAAAACGACCGAATCATCAAGCTTAAATGGTCGTTCAAAAAAATTATTACCAAGATGTGAAAGATTGATGACTATAATGAGTTCAATTCCACCAAGAAATTTAACAAACAATTCAAATTGTAAACAAAACTTCAATAAAGAATTAAATTTATTTCAACAAATCGAAAGTCTTGATTTCAATAATCCTACATTTAGCACTACCGGAATTGATATGAGCAAACCTTATGTTACACTTGGAAATCAATATTCTGATCAATTTGAGATTAGAGCCATATATACTTCATCTGGACTTAAGATGTGCTTTGTACCTTTATTGGATGGTTGGTCATTTTTTATTCACTTCAAAAGAATAGAAGAATCATACATAACTGATTTATTCATTTTCTACTTTTCTCTCAAACAGAAATCAACTCAAAAGATCCAGCAGTTTTCCTAACAATATGAATAATCTTCAAGTTGAAATCACAAATTCTTTCTTCAAATGTTTTTTCAATAAAAGACAAAAAAACTAAAACTCTTGAGACTCTTAAAAATCACTTGAGTTTGATCATCACATAGTCACATTTTTTGAAATCTGGATTTCTTAGAAAAATGTATGAACCCTTTGTATGATTCTTTTTTTTGCTATTTTCTTGAGATGCATATTCTCAGTTCAAAAATGTAATATCCTTTGTCAAAAAGAACAGGAAATATTTTGGGTTCTTGTTTAATTACTTCTTGACCAGATTAGCGGGGTTCAAGTCGGAAAAATGTCGAAAATACAACTGTCCCTACATCAAAATGCTACTCGAAAACTCTAAATTTGGAAAACAAAATCATAAAGCCTCACCTTGGAAGCACATTCCTGTAATTCATTTTCCTGAAAAATAAACTTCAAGGGCTGGGTGGCCAAAGCGCATAAAATGTTGGACAATTTTTGGTTGACTTGAACCCCACTATTAAGCT
>NW_006769119.1:0-7090 GCF_000204055.1 Melampsora larici-populina 98AG31 | reverse complement strand
TAACAATCACTCTCAAACAATCAAATTAATAGCCGACAGCAACAAACATTAAGGTAGAAAAGAGGATCAATCATTTCTTAAAAATTTTTCTTTTTATTTTCCTCTTTTATTAAAAGACTACTACCAACTAATAATCAACTATATCATCGTTAACTCTATTAAGAAGAAAAACATATCCGAATATACATCTATTTAAAAGAAATTTTTTTTTCATCGTTTAAAAATGTCTAACCCGAATCTACCAGCTGGTCTAGAGAACATCCCCCCCCGTGCTCCTACTCCAGGACAACCTGAAGGAAATAAGCCTAGAACTAGGAAAGGTAAGAAAAACGAAGCGTTAACTACGGTTATGGAAGAAGAAGGTAGTAATCAAAAAGGAGACGAAGAGAATGGTGATAACAATAAATCAAAAGATGACTTAACTGATAATCCTGGTGGTAACAATCGAGATAATGAAAATGGAGATGGAGAAGGAAATGGAGGTGGAAATGGAGGAGATGATGTCGAGAATTCGAATGGGAGAAATGAAGGAAATGGTCAAGTGGGTAATATAACAGGAATAGGTTAGTAATCAACTTGATTAGAGATGAAGAGAATAGCTTTTTCTATATTTCCCTTGTGCACAATTAGTTCCACATCTTCTCATTTCGTCTTAGAATTCTTTCTACTAGTTTCACACTCGTCATGAATTCCTCCATTCCCCCCCCCTCTTGATGCCCTATGTTTACTCCCAGAGTGGCCTATACAACTTCAGTTTTTGATTTCCCAGAGTGGCCTATATATATTCAATTTCCCAGAGTGGCCAGAACTTTTTCGAAATTCCAGAGTGACCGAAAATTTGTTAGAGAATTCCAGAGTGGCCAGAAGTTTTGATAAAAATTCCCAGAGTGGCCTATGAAAGAAAAGAATTTCCGAAGAAAATAAAAAGGCAATATATTAAGACCTACATAAAAAAAAAAAAAAAAAAAAATTCCAAACAAGAGATTAGTTACGACTACCTTCTCCAACAAGGAAATATGTATCTGACCCGAACAAAGGAATAAAATCTAAATATAAAGAGTAGAAACGTTCAAAAAAAAAAAAAAAAGATATAAGATGACTTACCAAAACTCTGTTTTTGTGTTTGGAAAATTCTGGTTTAGGTCCTGACGAAGAGAATATGGCCGAATCAGTTCAAATAGAACATGGTCATGCGAAATGGTTGTCTAATATAAATGAGGCGTTAGAAAGAGATATGATGTAAGATTCCGTGACCTATAATGAGTAGATAAGTCATTAGTATCTGATGTGAAGATTTTCTTGAACCATTAGAAATCAGTATAGAGTCTTCAGAGAAGAATATCAATTTTGGTGTCAGAACGAGAATACCGAACCTAGAGATATAGGCTTGATGAATTTTACATTTAAAGAGAAGAAGAAAGATGCTGATACTCGAGTTGAAAGTTCAAAAGATAAACCCAAGTCGAAGACTGAATCGAATACCAAAATGACTATAGGAAGTTTACCTGCGAATAATATGACGGGGTTATCTCAGTACTTTCACGACATTATGATCAATAAAAACATACACATGCCTGTTTCAATCTTTGATCCCATTTGGATTATGCAAGATGCTTTATTCATGAAGACTAGATCAACTAAAACTAGTTGCTCAACCAATATTATTTCTTATGTCGGTTTACCTTATATAAATGAATATAGATTAACTTCAAATGAATGGTCAACTAGATTTAATTTAATGATTCAATATCAAGAAGAGAGATATGATATTTTAGATAGTCAGAAGGACTCACCTATCGCCCCAAGATTACGTGCGCATAAAGAAAATGTTTTGAAAATCCAGGTGAATTGCTACGGGAAGTGGACTCCAGCTATGAGATACGATATCGCGCATCGTCGTAATGTTTGGGAAAGTCGCTTACCTGATGGGTCCATGGCCGATGTAGGAACATTAAATGTTGAATTAGCTGAAAGAGCGAAGGAAGACGCGAAACATTTCAATGATTATAATTATACTGATAATCCCTATGCCTTTGGTAACGTGATGCAACACATTAGTCCAATTAATGGGGAGACTTACCCTTTAAACGCCCCGTGGGATTCAAGTAGTGCCCTCGTAGATACCCAAGCTGAAATGTTAACCGGGAGAAATTTATCTGCAACCAACAATCAACCAATAAATCAAGTTGTTAATAATTCTTTACCGGTACTCGCAAATGGGAAAGCGGTCAGATATAAAGGAACGAAGTTCAACCCCTTCTACACACGTCCAAACCCACAAACTCCTGCTCCTTATGTGAATCATACTGATTATGCGAATAGTTCATATCATACTCAGCCTTATTATTATACTCCACCTTCTTATGATAGTCAAGCACCATTCATACCAAATTTTAATAATAGTAGAGGTGGTGGTGGTATTCAAGGATTGGGGCAAGGTCCGGCGTTATAGAGGAAATAGAGGAATAGGAGGCGGTAGAGGTGGAGGTATTCGTCCAGCAATTGGCCCTGGAAGTTTTAATAAGGAAGAAGCCGCGACAGGCAATAAGAATCCTGGCGGAAATGTTGGTGGAACTGCATCTGGCTCAAAGTGAGTTGAAAAAAAAAAAAAAAAAAGAAGAGAGAAAGAAGGGACCTGCTTTTATTTCCAGTTATAATTTCAATTTTTCTCCGCTTCTTATACTCATATGAATGAAAAAGTGTTGTTGTCTCGTCTTTGATGCCCCCCCCCCCCTCGGTTATGATGTGACTATCGCTGAAATGTTATATTGAAACTTGTTTAGATAACTGATTATTGTTTCTTTGTCTCTGTTTCCTTTTTCTTTATGTTGTTGTTTTGGTGGGCGCGGCAGTAATAAAATGGTGAATGATAGTAACCCAAATCAGACTGAGATTCTAATTGAAGAATCAGAGATTAGAGGAAAAGATGAGACATACATTGTTGACGACCCTGATTCACTTAAAAGCTGGCCAACGGAAGCAAAATGCGAGATGCGGTTAGAAGAGTGGAGGATCTTGCTGGAGGAATGTGGTCTTACCGAAAAATGGAGGAAAGTATGGCTAGGCCTAATGAAAGGCTTCGACCAGGGAATACCACATCATATATGGAATGAAAATCGGTGGTTTACTCCAGACAATCATAAGTCAGCTTTAGCAGTGAAAGACAAAATCATGAAGAACTTATGTAAAGAAAGGAAATTGGGAAGAATATACGGACCGTTTACTCACGAAGAAGTACATAGTCGATTAGGCTTCTTTAGATCAAACCCAATGGGGAGTGTGACCAACAATGATGGTTCGCTAAGGATGATAAACGATCTCTCTTACCCACGTTCAAAAGTAGTTCCGACGAAGAAAAGGAAAATTAATTCAAATGTAGATCAAGAATCTGAGTCAGATGTAGATGACGAAGACTTGCACACAGACGCAGCCATGAAGTGGATAAAGTCCGCAAAATATAACCCACATGATGAAGATATCCCGTCGGTTAATTCCTTTGTTGATAAGAAAGACTTCGAAACGACGTGGGATGATTTCAATAAGGTGGCTAGATACTTTATAATTAACATAGGAAATAAAATACTGTTAGCCATCGTAGATTGGAAGAAGGCTTATAGGCAAGGTTCAACTCCAGCTTACCAATGGAAGTACTTAACGATAAAAGACTTTGACGGTAATATTTGGATTGATACTCGGATTCCCTTTGGAGGAGTAGCTGGATGTGGTACTTTCGGATGGCTAGCTGATGCGTGGAAAGACATTATCAAATCATTATTAAATGTTAGGGAGATCTTTCGTTGGGTGGATGACAATATGTTTGTGAAGATAGAAGGAGACTTACTTAATATGAAAGATGTTATACAAATTAGCAATGGTTTAGGTGTACAATCAAATGAAGAGAAATTCTCCGACTGGAATGTTGAGCAAAAATATCTGGGATTTATTTGGAACGGGGAAGACAAGTCAGTCAGATTACCAGCGGAGAAGTTAGCAGAAAGGATAGAGAAAATTGATGACTTACTATTACCAACAAAGAAGTGTTCGAAGAAAGAAGTCGAGAAGATCGTAGGTCAGTTGAGCCATATGATATATATCTTACCTTTTATGAAATGCTACATGTGGAATTTGTACTGGTTCGATAAATCCTGGTACAACACTAGCGCGTTGAGGGAGTTACCAGAAGGCGCGAAAGCGGAGTTGAGAGAGTGGCGGAAAAGTTTTGGAAACTTTGATCGATTGAAGTTTAAAGCAGATTCGGAACCTACAGAAATCGGGTGGGTTGGTGATGCAAGTACTGGTTACGGTATCGGAGTTCTTATAGGCGAGAAATGGACGAGTTTCACACTAGTTGAAAACTGGAAGACTAAAGACATTTCACTAGGATGTCAGAAGCGTGATATAGCATGGTTGGAAACCGTGGCTGTACGAGTAGGCTTACTAATGATCGAACAACTCATGCCGACAAAAGACCGTAACTTCGTTGTCTACACTGATAACACCACTACAGAATCGACAATTAGTAAATTTAAATCTAAGAATCGATTAGTAAACGAGGAGTGGAAGGAGATTCAGAAAGTACTCACAAGGTTGGACTGTTCAATAACTGCAAAACGAGTCTCTTCCGGTGACAACGAAGCAGACAAGCTATCACGAGGCCTAGAGAAAAACAAGAATTATAGTAAAGAGGTTAGGATAAACTTACCGAGGGATTTAACTGGTCTATTGGTGAGGGATTAGTAAAGATGATGACGAATGAGAAAAAGATAGTAAATTTTCTAAAAAATAAAGATGGAGTGATTGATTGGAAATTAAATGCAGTTAAATCGAGGTTATTGAAAGGGAGTTGGTCCCAATCGACTTTACAAAACTACAGTGCGGCGATGTCTAAGTTAGAAGCATTTGGAGAATCGGAGAAGTTAAAACGAAGTGAATTGTTACCTTTAACTAAGAATTTATTATGGAACTTTATAGTTTGGGGTGGAAAGGAATGTAAGGTCGATCTAGAAGAAGAAGAAGAATTAAATGAAAAAGATGAGAATCATAAAATCACAGCTGCGACATTAGTAAAGTACATTACTGGAATTAGGTCGTGGCATCTATTTCATGACGAGCCTTTCCCACCAGAGAACGATAAAGTATCCAAATTACTTTTGAAAGCGGCGAGTATGGCCGATGCGAAGTGTAAGGAAGAGGCTCGTAACATTAGGAAACCAGTACAGTTGAGGCATCTCGCGGAGTTAGTAATAGAGCTAGACAAGGGGAGTAAACGTGATCGATTAGCTTTAGCTATAGCCCTGATGGCATTCTGGGGAATGGCGAGACTAGGAGAATTGGTATCAGATGACAAGACAAAAGCTTTAATTTTGAGGAGGGATATGATTTACTCACCTGATCACTCGTACTTCAAATTAGCGTTACACAACGCTAAAACAGCAAAGCCAGGCGAGATTCAATATCTACATATTAAACATATCCCATCCTATTTATGTCCGATCCGTGCTTTAGAAAAGGTATTACAGGAGAATAAGAGTCATGATTTAAGAGATAGGTTGTTGTCGTACGTAGATCAGAAAGGAAACAGGCTGACTTTGACGAAAACCATGGCATTGACATTTATAAAAGAGTGTGGGCAAAGTCAGATAAAAATCATCAGTTATCAGGTCACTCATTTAGGATAGGTGGTGCGACACTTAAATGGAACGAAAACTTACCTCTGGATGATATCGTGAAGTCTGGCCGTTGGGAATCAAAAGCATACCAATTATATCTTCGGAAATATACTAAAGGAGATATAGAAGATGCAAAATTAGTTTGGGATTGGATGAAGCTGAAAGAAGTAGGAGATGAGAAATTGGATGAAACGACTAGGAAAGGGGTAAAGAAAGAACATACCTAAAAGCTTTTGTAAATAATCGTATGTACCGAATGAATTGTGAGGTCTATATGATTTGAGATATGAGCGAGAGTCTAATGATAATCAAAAAAAAAAAAAAAAAAAAGAGAAGAAGACAGAGGGGAATTGGGTTTCGGCATCTAGAAACGGGCCGTCAATATGACTAGCCTCGAGACGTACCGATGTAGGCTCTCCGCAGGCTCCGGACGATACGTCCCGAGAGTAGGTAGCAGAGAGCCTACCACGTCAAGGCACCAGCGGCCTGCCGGCCCCCCCCCACACACGCGATGAGACTTAAGCACTTAAGTTTTAGAGCTTACGGTACTTTGATTATGGTAGCAACAAAAAGGAAACATATGCATACAATAAATAAAAAGATAAAATTTAAGAGTTTTCGAAATCAAAGAAAACTAAAATGAAAACAAAAAGAAAACTCCCAATAAGAAATGTGAGACTCCTAATAATGGAATGCTACAGATGCCCAAAGGCACGACGGTATCTGTGTAGTTCCATGAGAGGGAAAAAAGGAACACATGGATCAGGTAGTCCCGGTACCCGAAGTAGAGAAGGGTACCGAGAGGAAATGGGGAAATGATTTTCCCCCAACGGAATCAAATTCATAATTTGTAAAAAGACAAATTTCATCTTTTAACAAATTCACTCTCAACAAATCAAATTAATTAACCAACAGCAACAAACATTAAGGTAGAAAAGAGGATCAATCATTTCTTAAAAATTTTTCTTTTTACCTCCCACCCACCCCGACACCCTACCACGCAGAGAGCCTACCACGTCAAGGCACCAGCGGCCTGCCGGCCCCCCCCCACACACGCGATGAGACTTAAGCACTTAAGTTTTAGAGCTTACGGTACTTTGATTATGGTAGCAACAAAAAGGAAACATATGCATACAATAAATAAAAAGATAAAATTTAAGAGTTTTCGAAATCAAAGAAAACTAAAATGAAAACAAAAAGAAAACTCCCAATAAGAAATGTGAGACTCCTAATAATGGAATCAATTTTCATAAATCAGTCAATCCAATCCAATCATGTCAACTTCAAATCCAAGACCACAAACCATCACTTCTCAACTTAATTCAAATACTAAATCATCAAATCAAAAGAAAATGACTAGAAACAGATTACCTACTCTTCAAGAAGTCTTAGCAAGACAAACTAGACCACCTGTGATCTTA
>NW_006769118.1:1255-7230 GCF_000204055.1 Melampsora larici-populina 98AG31 | reverse complement strand
GATCAGTCTAAGAGGTTGACTCAGGCTTGGGGTTTACCTTGACAATGGGTTTGGATTCTTTGGATTCTTTGGTTTTTTTGGTGATTGCATTTAATACATTTTGATTTATATACATACATCTATATATACATATATACATACATACATATCTTATTGATGATTATTTATTAGTTATTATCTTTTCACTTGGAAGAATTGAGGTTTTTTTTTCTTTGGTATATTGTATTAATTTTTGAATTTTTTTATTTTTATATTTTTATAAAGGTTTTGGTTTTCACTTTTTTGTTTTCACTTTTTGGTGGTTATGTTGTAGATGTTTGTGTGATTGTGTTGTGTGATTGTGTGATTGTGTGTGCTTGTGTGATTGTGTGATTGTGTGATTGTGTGATTGTGTTGTGTGTTTAAAAAAAAGGAAAAATTCAATGAATTTGAAATCAAAACAGAAAAAGAAGAAAAAAAAATGGGTTGGTTGAATGAGATATTAAGAAATGATTTAAATTTTTGAAGAAGAAGAAAAACAAAGTTTTCTAATCTTGTGGAATTGGGATCAAAGGAGATTTATAAAATGAAGAAAATGATTCTTTTTAGGAGAAAGAAATGGATTGATTTCTTGTTGAATTGTCATACTATTACGGTACTCAAAGTTGTGTATACTTTTCTGTGCATAGTTTTCTTTTCTTTTTTCACAACTTCACACAACCAGGAAAAACTATGTTTTTGGCTTAAAAGTACATATCTTTGAGCTTCAATCAAGAAACATACTTTTTCCAAGTTGTTTGTAGTTGCAAAAAAACACAAAAAAACTATGCACGGCAAAGTATACACAACTTTGAGTACCGTTTATATATTTGGTTTTAGGTGTTACATATTTATACATCAAAACTTTTATTCTGCAAATCAGACTTTCATACTTGTTTAGAGATGATGAGATTGAGTATGTAGAAGACGAGATGTGTCAGTCTGAGACTTAAAATGGATAGCTTCTTAAGAGAATCATACCTAGCTGAAGAATTATGTGCTTGAAGCTTCTTTTATTGGCTTTCTTACAGTAAGTTGTTGAGCCTTTGGATAACATGAGCTGTGGAGTGTGTGTTGTCTTAGGTGTGGAATTGCATGTGTGCCCAAAGCCCGCGACGGTACTCAACAGTCCATTTCCGAGGGGAGGGGAAAAGTAGCTGGAGATGTGTAATGTCACATACACGATTAGGTTTGACAACCTTATACAGATGTATGGGACTGCCCGTGGGAAAAAGAAAAATACCGGAGAGGTTTTCACCCACCAAACTACTAGTGTACCACTCGTAGTTTTTTTTCCTTCTTCCCGTCAGCACTCCATCTTCCTCACTATCTCACAGCTATCCTTTTTCCTATCTAAAACTCTATTAGTCTCTCAGGTGCTTCTAAGCACCGTTAGATAAATTTTTGACAAAGAATCACATTGAATGGGATTCAGAGTAGAAAAATTCGATAAATCATTTTTACCACAATATAGAGATCATAGAAGAAGACTAGCAGCTCGACAGCATTCAGAAAGAGAAAATCTAGTGAAGAAGAAAGCACAAGAGCAAGCGGAGGAAAGAAATAGAAGAGCAGCGTCAAGAGCCTTATCATCCTTCAATTCAACACCCTCGGCCATCCAGACAACCTCTTCCTCGGTCCAACAGAAGTCCTGCAACACGGATACGGATTTTATGACGGGAATAGACGGAGAAGATATATCAGGCCAAATCTCGAACGGCCCATCAAGTCCAGGCAATACCGCAACCGCTCCGCTCCGCACAGGTTTTTGGCCTATTTTCGGAGCGGAGTGTAGTACTGCGCACTATTGCACTACGCACAGAATCGATCTTGTTTTTTTTTTTCTCACTAGGGGGCGCGTAGTGGTGAAACCACTACGCACATCGCTCAAAAGCGGCGCTACGCTCAAAAACGCTCAAAAACGCACAATAGCGGCGCACATCGCACAATAGCGGCGCACATAGCCTTATTATTCATATAAGTCGGCTTCAGACTGAGTTGAATCAAATTTTCTAAAACAAGTATTTCTATTTATCGTGATATAATAGATAGAAAAAAACACCCTACTTCTTTTTCTTTACTAAACTATCCAAATAGGCTTGAAGAGCCATTGCGGCTTCTTGAAAATCCCCACCTGGAACTATGTTCTCCTTCAACCAGGCTTGACACCCTACCAGACGCTCCATGGTCTTAGGGAGCATTCCTCCACGTGACGGGGTGCAAACATCCGCCGCGGCAGAGAACGTGCGTTCACATGCACAAGACGTGGCGGAGACAGATAAGTAATCGCGAGCCAGTTGGGCGAGGATTGGAAAATGATGCTCATGTTGCTGTCATTGAAAGAACATGTTAGTGAGCTACAAATAGAATGAGTGAGATGATCACAAATGAGAGAAACAAACGAACCTTCCACCAGTCCAGAGGGCTTTGATCTTTGTTGATCGAGTATTTACCTTGCAGATAGTCCTCGAGTTCGGAGGTAGAGGCTTGATCAGTTGTGGTGTTTGAAGCTCCAAAGATATCGAATTCGTCAGGCTCGGTAGTTGCGTGATCATCATCTTTAGGCAATGGAGTCGCCTCTCGATTGTTGGTTTCTTCCAAGAGAGAGTTGAAAGCCGTCTCGATAGCAAGATTGGCGGCGATATCATATTCGGGATAGTGAACCGCAAAAAACTTGCCGCGAAACCGAGGGTTCAGGATGGTGGCAAGAGTGATACACTCAGTGTTGAGTGACTCCTCCTGGTACTTGGCGAGCCATCCAAGCATCTCATCAATGGCTCGAACCAGGCTCGGGAAATCGTTAGCATCGGATTGAAGGGATTTGAGCTCCTTGATGACTTGTTTGTACTCGGCCAGGACAATACACCCAGTTGGGCCGTTGCCTTCCACTCGGGCTGTGGCATCTACAAAGGTCTGAAGTATATCAAGATCAGATTGATAAGTAGCGCATCAAGATTTAATAGAAAAAAAACTAACCTTTAAAACCTTGTTTACCAATTCCACCGCATGCCATTCAGCAGGTGAGATGGTGACCCCCTTAAAAAACAATGCCTTGCGATCAGCAGCAAGCATTGAGTTGATGACCTGGAAACACCGAGATTAGTTAGAGGTCAGTCACACTAATCTGATAATATTAAAAAAAGATGAATTGAAACATTGATTAATTACCTCCTGCGCCTCGCAAGCAATACGTCGGCTCTCATAGTGGCTGTTCCAGCGCGTCTTGCAAGGGCGCTTCAGCATTTGACCTTTGTAGCCCAGCCGAGTCGACCGAGCGTTGAAGTCGCTTCGCCTAGCAGCGCTACTGACGATCTGACCACTGACTGTGTCAACCTTCAAGCATTCAAAGGAGACATCTTCAGAACAAAATCTCAAATAAAAAGAAAAAAACAAAGTTACTCACTTTTTCGAGAGCAACTGCAACGAGGTCATCCTTTTCACAAGCTTCCAAAGTATTTTGCAAACCCTCATTTGAATCGTCCTCATCTACTCCATTGGGTTTATCAGGCAGTCCTTCATCATTCTCATCATCAGATTCGTCATTGTCAATCTCCAGCACGTCCTCGCCGTCATTGACCTCAAGAACAGGTACAGGAAGTGGCTGGTTGCGTGGAATACAAGGCTTGGAAACAGTGACTTTCTGTCCGAGAGTTTTGAGGCCATGCCCAACCGTGAGGTTGAGCTTGTGAGCATAGCACTTGACGTGGTTCGAAGAGGATTGCCAGAACGTCGGATCGTCTCCAGTTGCGAACATAGATGACATCTCAGCAGCCATTGGTGTGTTGTTACTGCCGCTGTCGGTGGTCTGAGCTACCATGTAAGAGGGATTGAAAAGAATAAATTAGCAAAGATAGAATGTTGAGAGGAAAAAGAAGACACTTATCTTTTTGTGAAGTCCGTGACGAATCAAAAACTTTCCTATCGGTCTTGCTAGAAGAGCACCATAATGTCTCCAAGCAACCCTTTTGAGCGTTAAATGGGTTGATCGGTAATTCCATTCATCGTCAATATAGTTCGCAGTCGCTCCAATGAAGGCGAATCGGTTGCCTTTTGTAGTCCAGACATCATGGACTAAACAGAACTTACCCTTATTATTCTATGAACATTACATAGTGAAAAGTAATATCAGTATACGAGTTAAACTTATAGATGAAAATGAGAAATGGAAAGAAACATAACAAAGGCAATCACTACTCACCTTGACCGCGTTAATTGCCTGCTCGTGCAATCCAGCATATAAAATCACCGATTGCTGTGCTGCCCAGGTTCTTGAGCGAACCTTGGCAGCACGATTGACAGTAAAGAAAGCTGCTCGAAGAGCAGGATCTTCTAACCTAGCCCATGGAAGAGCGTGTCGGACAACCCAAAGTACCAAGATCATGTTGATAAGGTCGGCTGAGAAGGTTGGTCCGTTGAAATAATTCGTCAAAGTGGTCTTCTTGGCCTTGGATTCAGCCTCGAGTTCCTCCTGAGGGGTAGGAGGAAGGACGAATCCTTTGGCAATGGCTTTGTGACGCATCTTGCACACAGGTCGACCGTATTTGCCGTCTCGGTGACCCCATAAGCCAAAATACGAGGTTGTTCCAGCACTATAAGTGTTGTGACAAAAACGGCACTCGTATTTGAGTCCCTAAATAACAATAAGATAAAGATTATCAGTGTGGCTTCAACATACGAAGGAAAAAAGAGATCCATCAGATGATACTTGAAAATCATACCTTAGGTGGATGGAAATACTTGCAGAGATCCACTACGGCGAGGCTCCTAGCCTTATTATAGCCTGCCTGATCGCTTGACCCAACCACTTCGACGTCCGACGACACTTGATCCACGTCAACGCCGTCGGGAACTTCATAGTCCTAGGTGATTTGATGAACAGAACGAACAAAATGAATCAATAAATAACAAGGAATTCATATTTAAAAATAGTGCAAATCAAAAGAACTCACATTGTTTTTGGTTTTCTTGGCGGACGGGGAAGTTCGCTGAGAAGGACTGCCTGATGGTGATCTGACACGCTTGCTGATCGATGATCGACTCTAGAAAAGGTTGACAATCGAGGTGTCAGTATTTCAGATAATTGATTGATTCATTGATGACATCAATCAACAACTCACCTTTCCTTTGTCCGTTGACTTAGCCTTTGTAACCGGTTGCTTTTGTTTCTTGGTCGGAGTTGAGGGTCGTGGTGAGGCAGGTCGAAGGCCAAGGGGACCAGAAGATGTTGGTTCATCTCCCGGATCGGATGTCTGAGTGATTGATGATTGCGAGTCTTTTGGAGGTACCACAAACCCTGCTTGGGTTCGACGTGGGCTTGGTGGTCGAAGACATCGACTTGATGACGTTCCTGGTACCTGGAGGCTGCTTTGAGATGGCATTTGCGATGAGTATCAAGAACACTTGTGTTAGATAAATTTGATTCAAGAGGGATAGTGAAGCAAAAATACTTACCTGAAAATCAGATAAAGTATCGATCCAGGTTGGAACCCACATGGCGGCCGCGATCGTTGAAAAATTGGCCAGGGGGTCGATGGGATGGTAGGAAAGGGAGGCCATGCGCCACGATCCATCGTTTAGTTGATTGTATGAACTAGTCGAGGGATTGGACTGGCTGGATCTCAAATCGGGTTGGGAAGGTGGCTGAAAAGGTAATGTGTACAGCAACCCTGGCGCCTGGGTACAGGGTTTCACTCCGCTCATGAGCGGAGCAACCCGGGGCTCGGACCTGAGCGGAGCGATTTGCTTCGCACAGGGTTTTTCGCCCCCTGGTGTGCGATGCGCAGGCTCCGCACTAAATTGTGCGGTATTGTGCGGGCGCCAAAACCGCTCCGCACACGCTCCGCACGCGCACTTTCGAGCGGGGCGGTTGCGGTATTGGTCCAGGAGGACCTCCTTCAACAAACGAAGAGAACTCAGTGTCACAGCTACGGTTTAAGAAGATTCGGAAAGAAAGGGGA
>NW_006769118.1:0-1155 GCF_000204055.1 Melampsora larici-populina 98AG31 | reverse complement strand
AACAGAAAGAAGTCAAAGAACGTCGATTCAAGCCTTGGCGGAATTGAATATAAACAAATCTGCAGGACAATCGACCTCGTCCTTGAGGAATTTAATTGAAGACGACAGTTGTAAGCAAAAACAGAGTAAAATCCTTTATTTCTTTTATTTCCTAAAAAAATCTCAAAATCCATCGGGAAATCCATTGTCAGAGATAAGGGGTCAAAACCTCATCCTCGAAGAGTATTCTTACAGAATGACTCTATCCAGAAGCGCCCCAAGAGGGACTTCGAGGATTATCGAGAGACCTGAAAAGGTTAGTCGCATCGCCGACAAAGCTCCGAGTTAATCATACTCGTGCAGAGCATTGATCCGAGAAAATTTTTTTCTCGTTGATCGTCAGATTATAGCTAGGCTCGGATTTCCTTTTTCCAGTCTTCATAGCGGTGGAAACATCTCTCCTATAACATACATTCGTGAAAGAGATAAGCCAGTGATACAAGAGCAGAAGCATTGACATTTCCTCACGGGGTTTCTCTATCAATGTTGTCCAGTTGCAGGGGAAGATCAGTCCTCGAGGACCCCCACTTCGAGAAACCTAGCCGGCATAGCTCAAAATCAGGCAGAAGTGTCGTCGACATCGCGACCAGATCAGAACCCTCAGTCATCGACAGGCCCATCGCATGACACGTCCTTGAATGCGAGACCACAAGACCTGACAACTTCGATAACCAAGAAGTCGAACGAGGGAGCGGGTACCTCTTCGAAAGAACAAGATAAAGAGTCCAAGAAAGAGAAGAAAAAAGCTCGTAGACTAGAGAAAAAGAACAAGAAGCTCGAGTTAGAGAAGAAGAAACTCTCTGATCTGATCCTAGTCAAAGAAGAGAAAGGCAAGAAGAAGTCAGTGAAGAAGTTAAAATCGAAGTTTGAGAAGAAATTCGGATCAGCCTTTGTCACAGGAGGAGAAACCGCTGAACAAAGATCTGGGAAAGACAGTTCAAAAGATCCCAAAGATCTCTCGAAGAAAGAAAAGTCTAAGAAGAAAAAGAAAGGGAGGAAAGGGAAAGGAAAGAGGAAGAGAAGATCATCTACTTCATCCAATTCCTCGTCCAGTTCCAGCTCGAGCTCAAGTTCAAGCTCAGATTCCAGCTCAGATTCCTCTTCTTCATCTTCATC
>NW_006769117.1:0-7207 GCF_000204055.1 Melampsora larici-populina 98AG31 | reverse complement strand
AGTCGGAGAGGTATGTCGTCCATCTGATGGTAATTTCATTGAAGTACAGAGCACCTTCAATTTCTCTTTGACACACACATAAGGATTAGGACACGACTGTTTACCTTTCAAAGAACGTAAACATTTGTGTTCATCATCATAGGGCTTCAAACAATCGTAACATAAGTTCTTCTCATTTGTTACAAATCACACATGTAACACAAGTGAAAGGAATCTCACATGTCACAGAGACTCATCAGTTATAACTTGTATTGCGTCACACTTGTATTAGATTCCTCATCCGACAATCAATATAACAACCTGATTGATTGGTAGAACTCCCTCCATTCCCTCATCGCACCCTGTGAGACCAGACCATAACATATTGTCGGATCTAAATAGGAATCAAGGGAGAAGATCAAAATTAGAATCAAGAATCAAATTAGAATTAGGAACGAAAGAAGAATCAAGATTGACTGACTCAGATTAGATCACTTAACATTATAGTTTACATCGCAAGACATCTGAAACCTTTTCGATCGAACTCATTGAATTAGAATTTGAATTGATTGAACTCAAAATTAGAATACTGATTGAACTCAAACTTAGAATCGAAACTGAATTGATCACATACAAATCGACTAGCTCACCTTGAATCAGCCACCACGTCACCAACATACAGATCCCCCGCATCCGGCGACGCGGATTCAGACTCTGAGAACGCCACTTCTTTTGTTGACGCCGATCTCGAATTGACTACTCTTTCGGACCCGCATACCATGGAGGACATTCAACGCCAGCTTCAAGAGTTGACCGCCTCTATGGCCCAAGAACGTGCTCTGAGAGAGCAAGCCGAAGCTCGTTCTCGCGATGCCGAAGCACGTCTTGCTGCGATCGAATCCAGGAGTTCCAACTCCATGAACGCGGAGTCGTCGATCCCTCCGAGTACTGCACCCATCCCTCAGACTCCGGCACCTGATCCCAAAGGGCCTAAGGTGTCGACCCCCGATAAATTTAACGGGACCAGAGGCGATTCGGCTGAGATATTCGCCAGCCAGATCCAACTTTACATGTTGGCTCACCCTTACCTCTTCCGAGATGATCGTAGCAAAGTAGTTTTTGCCCTCTCGTATCTCACGGGCGCTGCTAGCAGCTGGGCTCAGCCGCTTACCTCCGAGTTGTTTGACCCTGCTACTGCTCACCTCGTAACTTTCGATCGATTCGTCACCAACTTCAAGGCGATGTACTTCGACACCGAGAAGAAGGCCAAGGCTGAACGTGCATTACGCACTTTAACTCAAAAAACTTCGGTAGCAGCCTATACTCATGACTTTAACATCTATGCGAGCGCTACTGGATGGGAAACCCCTACTCTTATCAGTCAATACGAGCAGGGTTTGAAGAAAGAAATCAGGGTGGCCATGGTGATGACTCAAGAGACCTTTAGCAGTATAGAGCAGATCGCCAACCTTGCGATTAAGATCGATAGTAAGATTCACGGTGCTACTTCCAGCTTAACCACTACCTTTCACGTGCCGACCGACCCTAATGCGATGGATATCTCCGCGGGTTTCGTACGTTTATCTGATGACGAACGCGCTCGACGTCTACGCAGCGGGTCATGCTTTCGCTGCAACGTCCAAGGTCACTTAGCGGCGGATTGTCCCGAGTTGAAAAAGAAGATAGGAGGTGGCAGAGGTCGTAATGCTGGTGGTACTTTCAATAAGTATAAGAATAGAGTGGCGGAGTTAGAAGCGAAGCTGGCATCAGTAGGATTTAAAGACTCATCTGTGGATAAAGGAGAAGGGGGTAGTAGAAGTGAATTGTCAAAAAATGGCGGAGCTCAGGATTGACCGTTGTGCCTACCCTGAGCCAACATGAGGAGTTTATAGACATTGAATTAGGAGCTAGTAGAGTTATTATGTGCAATAAAAATGATCCACGCTTATTCTTGCGCACTACTCTCTCTCTGTCCCAAACTCCCTGCGCCACAACAAACCAAGACCATCTCTCTT
The DNA here is from genome assembly GCF_000204055.1 of Melampsora larici-populina 98AG31. Lineage (NCBI taxonomy): Eukaryota > Fungi > Basidiomycota > Pucciniomycetes > Pucciniales > Melampsoraceae > Melampsora > Melampsora laricis-populina. Next base: position 5,213 of record NW_006769117.1, on the reverse strand, counting down.
TTGACGCGTTATTTTTAATTGATTCCGGAGCCACTCACAACGTTCTGAGTGAGTTGTTGGCTAAGGAAGTCGGACTCCTCCCTTACGCGGTGCCGACAAGTAGAGTCGTCACTGGATTTGACGGCTCTACTAGCCATTCATCTTACGAGACCGAGTTATACATCAAGAACACCTACCCACCCACCACCTTTATTATTACGAAGCTGAAGGACTCATATGATGGCATTTTGGGTATACCTTGGATAAAGGAGAACCATGCCATTATCGATTGGCGCTCTGGTTCGATTGGGCGCCCCACTCACCACATTGCAACTGTTACTACAGTTTCGTCTCAACCGCCAAAACCCTTACTGGACCAGGATGTGGAGCCCGTAAGGGATGCTAGGAATGATGACGAGGGGATGTGTATCGGAGACGATACGTTAACATCCCCGCAATGTGAGTGCGATCCGTTTCTTCACTTGACACCTTTAATCTCGGAAGGCGACCATGTTTCTCTTCCAAAAACACAGCCTAAACCCCATGAAACCGAAACCGAACGACCTCAAGATCCCATTACCTCGATATCGAAGAACATTCCAGACCCTGATCCTATACACGAACCTCATCAAGATCTTAGAAAAAACTTAATCGGCGATTCACTGATCTCAAGTCCACATGATTGCATTGCAACTGTTCCAACAGTTTCGTCTAACCCGAAAAAACCCTTACAGGACCCTGCTATGGACCCCGTGAGGGATATTAGGAGCACTGACGAGGGGATGTGTGCCGGTGACGGCACGTTAGCATCCCCGCAATGTGAGTGCGATCCCATTCCATTTGCCTCATTGTCAGAAACGACTGGCAAGCACTTGTCTCCTCCCAAATCACAGACCTGCAACGTTACGATCAACGACACCAGCGAACCGATCACCAGCCCACATGCGACTGACACGTCAGTCTCGTCCGTTCCGACACATAACCCCGGGAGTCTTCTTGAACAGCCAAAGGGGCACGCAAGGAATTGTGACGAGGGGGCTAGTATCTTAGATACGATCATGCCCCCGCAATGTGAGTTTGCTAGTCCACCCATTCTCTCACAAGTTGAAACGGCTGGCCAGCGTGCATCCTCCCAAAATCTTCCCATCACAGGACCCTCAATTGCACCGGCAAAGACGTCGTGGTCGACGTCTGCTCGACTGGCAGCTGATTTGAAAATGAACGCGCCGGTGAAGACCTTAGAGGAGATGGTACCGGCGTATTACCATCGCCATCTCAACATGTTTCGAAAGTCACAGTCCCAACGCCTTCCACCTCGAAGGAAATACGATTTCAAGGTGGAGTTGGTACCTGGTGCTCAGCCACAGGCAGGTCGAATTATCCCGCTGTCTCCTGCCGAAAACGCGGTTCTCGAGAACATGATTACCGAAGGACTAGCCAATGGAACAATACGACGCACAACTTCTCCGTGGGCTGCCCCTGTGTTATTCACAGGGAAGAAGGATGGCAACCTTAGACCGTGTTTTGACTACAGGAGGCTTAATTCCCTGACGGTCAAAAACAAATATCCTTTGCCATTGACCATGGATTTGGTCGATAGCCTACTGGACGCGGAGGAGTTCACGAAACTTGACCTACGTAACGCGTATGGCAACCTCCGTGTTGATGAAGAGTCTGAGGATATATTGGCCTTCATATGCAATCAGGGCCAGTTCGCACCCCTTGTCATGCCTTTTGGACCAACAGGGGCGCCTGGGTATTTCCAATACTTTATTCAGGATATACTCGTAGGTCGTATTGGACGAGACACTGCGGCTTATCTGGATGACACTATGATCTATACAAAGAAAGGTGTACATCACGAAAAAGCTGTGGACGCAGTATTGGACATCTTGGGAAAACACGAATTGTGTTTGAAACCGGAAAAATGCGAATTTTCTAAATCTGAAATTGAGTACTTAGGTTTAATTATTTCAAAGAACAAGGTGAAAATGGACCCCACTAAGGTCAAGGCAGTTAAAGATTGGCCCGCACCACGGAATGTTAACGAGCTTCAAAGGTTTATTGGATTCTCAAATTTTTACCGGAGATTCATCGACCATTTCTCTAGCACCACCAGGCCACTGCATAATCTGACAAAGCTGAAAACTCCATATGTCTGGGACAAGAAGTGCGAAGAAGCTTTTGAAACTCTTAAAGAATGCTTTACCTCAGCGCCGATTTTGAAGATTGCGGACCCCTACAAAGCTTTCATCTTGGAATGCGACTGCTCCGATTTCGCTCTAGGGGCGGTCCTATCCCAATATTCTGACGAGGACGGTGAACTACACCCCGTGGCCTATCTCTCGAGATCTCTAGTTCAAGCTGAGAGAAATTATGAGATATTCGATAAAGAGTTACTCGCCATAGTGGCCTCCTTCAAAGAGTGGCGGCACTATTTGGAAGGTAACCCGAATCGACTTGAAGTCATCGTTTATACCGACCATCGCAATCTCGAGACTTTTATGACAACTAAACAATTGACCAGAAGACAGGCTCGGTGGGCAGAAACCTTGGGATGCTTTGATTTTGTGATCAAATTCAGACCAGGACGTAATGCTACAAAGCCCGATGCATTGTCAAGACGGCCTGATTTGAAACCAGACATTACTGAGAACTTAACATTTGGACAACTGCTAAAACCCGAAAACCTAACACCAGACTCATTCGCGGTCGACCTAGCCAGCTGTGATTGTGATTCATTTTTCGAAGATGAGAGTATCGACCTAGAAAATTCAGAACATTGGTTTGAAATTGATGTATTAGGAGTTGGCGAGACCGAACTGACAGAGGCGGACCCAATCGAAGCACAAACGTCAAGTTTCAAGACAGACAATGAGATCATTGATTTAATTCGTATAGCAAATAAGACTGATGAAGCTATGACAGAACTTATTAACGCAACATTAAGCCCAATATCGTCAAGTGTGAAGAAGGCAATGAAGTCATATGAGGTTGAAGACGGTATCCTTTTCAATGACGGTAAGATTCAGGTACCCAATGACAACAAAATTAAATATCAGATCGTCAGGAGTCGCCACGACAGTCTTCTGGCTGGTCACCCGGGGAGAGCCAAGACGCTCAGTCTTGTTAAAAGAAGTTTTATATGGCCCTCAATGAAAGCCTACGTCAACAGGTATGTGGATGGCTGCGACTCATGTTTAAGGGTCAAATCATCGACAAAGAAGCCCTTCGGAACGCTGGAACCACTCCCGATCCCTGCGGGCCCCTGGACGGACATCAGTTACGACCTGATAACGAAACTTCCGGAATCAAATGGGTTTGATAGTATATTGACCGTGGTTGATCGCCTAACTAAAATGGCGCATTTCATTCCTTGTAAAGAAAGCATGAACGCAAACGAGCTTGCTGACGTGATGATTAAAAATGTTTGGAAGTTACATGGAACGCCGAAAACCATCATCTCTGACAGAGGGACGATCTTTATATCTCAAATTACTCAGGAACTGGACAACAGACTCGGCATCCAACTACACCCCTCAACAGCTTTTCATCCGAGAACAGATGGACAAAGTGAGATAGTGAACAAATCAATAGAACAATACTTACGTCATTTCGTGCAGTATAAACAGGACGATTGGGAGGCACTCCTTCCAACAGCAGAGTTTGCCTATAACAACAGGGATCACGAGGCCACTGGCGTGTCACCATTCAAGGCAAATTATGGTTTCAACCCAATGTTTAACAAGATACCCTCCAATGAACAATGTATTCCCATTGTTGAGGATAGGTTAAACAACATAACTGAAGTACAAAATGAACTAACGAACTATTTAGAATTGAATCAGGAGATGATGAAAGCTCAATTCAACAAACACGTCGAAAAGACACCTGATTGGAAAGTGGGTGAACAGGTGTGGTTGAATGGACGTAATATTTCGACGACAAGACCGAGTCCCAAGTTAGATCATCGGTGGTTAGGCCCCTTCAGCATCATCAAGAAAGTGTCAAGATCAACTTACAAATTGAAATTACCAAATTCAATGAGAGGGATCCACCCGGTATTTCATGTATCCCTACTTCGAAAAGATTGTGCTGACACCATTGATGAGCGTAAACAGATTGAACCACCGCCAATTTTCGTTAAAGGAGAAGAAGAATTCGAAGTAGATGAAATATTAGATTGTAGGAAAAGGTATAACAAGACAGAATACTTAGTCAGCTGGAAAGGGTTCAATTCAAGTCACAATTCATGGGAGCCTTTACGTAATTTGGAGAATAGTAAAGATTTATTAAATGATTTTCATTCAAGGTTTCAACTTATTACATCAAGACAGAAAAGGAAAAGGAGAAGAAAGTGAGCGGGCATAGCTTTTTCCCAATGGGTTTTTTAATGCTGCCCAGGGAAAGAACGCAGAGCTTGCAAGAGGGAGCTTGGGCGTTAAAAGGGGGATAATGTTACAAATCACACATGTAACACAAGTGAAAGGAATCTCACATGTCACAGAGACTCATCAATTATAACTTGTATTGCGTCACGCTTGTATTAGATTCCTCATCCGACAATCAATATAACAACCTGATTGATTGGTAGAACTCCCTCCATTCCCTCATCGTACCCTGTGAGACCAGACCATAACAGTGTCCCAAATGCTGTTGACCGTATATTTGCAGAAAAAAAAGACCCTGTAAAATTTTACAAACTTGTCAGTTTTGTAAAAGATTCACACAAAAATATCCCAATTTGAAACCCCCTATTGTCAAGAGCCCACATTTTACGGGCTCTGCTGCTGATGCTCTGAAGGCTTGACCAGTGAAGGTAGTGCTGACAGGTTACTTTGGGCTACCTGGCTGATGGCAATTGCCAACTCATGAAGAGCTTTGCAATGCATGTTCCGTTTGATGCCACATTTCACTGATTGAGTCCTAGCTTACAGCCAATTTGCAAATGATTTATCATAAAACTTAAATCTGGACTACAATTGGTGCCAGTGCTTTTGGTCTTTGGTTGGATGCTTTCATTCCCTTGGTAAGTTTTACTCTGATCAAATTATGCTTTTTGTTTTGCATTCTGTGAACAATCATGTAAATCACTGCTCCTCAAAAGTAGTTGTTCAATTAAAGTGGTGTGATTTTAAATACACACATCTTGTGTCTGATGTTCAGCCCTTTCTTCTTACCTACAATGTTGACCACCAAATAATCTGCTCTCACTACTTAACTTTCTTGCATAC
>NW_006769116.1:7014-7866 GCF_000204055.1 Melampsora larici-populina 98AG31 | reverse complement strand
CGTCGGATACCCTCAGTAGAAGTACGGTTCTGTTGTGCAGCGAGTGAAGATAGTGTAGCAGCGATGTTGAAGATCACAGATGCCTTTTCATATGCCAAAGATAGTTGTGAGATTTCTTTACCCGTGAATGCATCTTTCCTGAAGAGAGTCAGACCTGATGATAAGTTTGAAGTTGATTGATACAGAAAATTATGATTACCCACCAAGGAAAAGGCACTCTCACTTCCGGAAATCGTAATTCGAGTAACTCTAGTTGACCAAAGTATTTGTAAAGTAAATCCCTCCCTACTCAACCCAAGATCAGATACATGCGACAACCCAAAATGAAGAGTATTTAGTATGTGAATGAAAGGATGCGAGACAAGACTTCGAACCTGTGACGTCACTTCCAGCACTACCCCTCAAAGCATCTTGTCGACATCGATCCAATGATAAGATTTCTTCTTTATAAGTATCAGGAGATTCTTGATAAGTTTGAGTGATAGTTTGTCGAATGGATTGACCATAAGAAACATCAGAAGTCGATTTGAATGGTACCCAAAGTAAAGGGGCTTGAGTAGTTGACATTGAAGATGAGTTTCTTGGCTTGTTGATCGACTCAGACTTTGTTGACTTGTCGTCGATTGTCTTGATCGAATTGCTGAGAAATGCTGTTCTGATGCACAACAGAGTTTCAAAACACATTTTATAGATCTCCTCGGACCTCACGGGGTCTTGATGATGTAAATTAAGATCCGAGATCAGAAGACCCGCCCAGTCGAAAATCATAACCTCCCGGATGTTTTGATTTGAGCACCCATGATCTCGTCATCGCTCGGCACACCTCGGCAAGAACACGTCTTGGACTAGTGA
>NW_006769116.1:5496-6886 GCF_000204055.1 Melampsora larici-populina 98AG31 | reverse complement strand
CCTAAATCTCAAAGATAAAAAATAATGCACTGTCGAGATCATCTTGTTAGGAGATGATTAATGATTCAACACAAACCATGAATTGAATCACCGTGAATTGAAAATTGAAGTCATGTTGGTCAAGATTCGACTTATTTTTATAACAAGAATGTTTGCTATCTAATCAGCCCATACATCTCTGCTCATGCGAGGATTAAGTATCTGACTGTGGAACTTAGCTAAGTTAGCTAACAAAGGGTGATTAATGTACAATGACAAAAAAGGCAGAAGGATTGGCTCAAAAAATACTCATGTTGTGAGTATGTCCATGAAATCATCAAAAAAACCCTTGGTGTTCCCAACAACGCTGAGCCAGCAGCGCAACTCTGCGCTACGGGGCAAGTAACGCGTAGGGTAGCTTTATCCTATAACGGAAAATTTACATGGCGCCTAGCGTAACTCTACAAGCTACGCTATTCCAGATAACGTAGCTTTATGTGACTTTCACTGCTATCTCAAAGCGATAGCTTAGCTTTACCAGTTACGTTAACGCTACTTAGCGCGTTAACCAGGCTAACCAGACTCCCACAAAACAAGCAAAAGCCCAAAAGCTGTCATTTACATTATTACCACCAAGTAAATGAATTTGTAGATAAGTTGAATAAACAAAGATGAAAAGAAATAAGCGCAAAAGTAAAAAAAATCCTAAAACCTTCGAAGTCACATGAAATCCTTGACTCTGATGCACTCAACAACCTTGTTGAACTCATCACCAAGTGGAACCATCTCAACCAGCCACATATGGGTTGAGACAGCCCGCTCAATGCTGATTGGAGTAAGACCGCCTCGGTTTGCAGAACAAATGTCTGCGGCTGCCGAGAAGGTGCGCTCGGGTCCAGCCGATGAGCCTGAAGATGCAAGGTAATCTTTAGCCATTATGGCTATGATCGGAAACCGTCCATGGTTCACCTAAAAGAGCATAAAGAGACATAAAGAGAGAAATAAGAAGAAGCATTCATTTTCTTCAACAATGACACGAGTAAGAATACTGACCGACCACCAGCGAAGAGATTCGTCTGGATTTCCCAGGTCATATTCTGGCTGTTGCATGCGAAGAACAGATCGGAAATAGTCCTTGACCTGTGAGTCGTCGCCCAAATCCTCCTGATATTCCTCATCATCGCTATACAGGTCGAAGATCGCTGCAGACGAGGAGGGTTTTGAGGCCGTACCTGATTCTGAAGTTGAATGTGTTGGTTTCTTTTGTGTTGATCGCAACTGATAATCTTTGAACAATCGGTTGAAAGTCCGATTCGGCTTGGATGTACGTTGACGATGTCCTTGCCCAAAAAACTTTTCGAAGAATTTGGAGTCGAAATGCCGGGTGCAGGATTGTTGCCACAACTTGTGT
>NW_006769116.1:3716-5396 GCF_000204055.1 Melampsora larici-populina 98AG31 | reverse complement strand
CTGCAATCATTGGATACAGGGCCTCAATCGTAGCTAATTTCTTTTCTCTTTCTTGTAATCGTTGTTGCAGTTCTATATACTTAGGAATTACCATGGCCCCGGTGGCCATGTTCCCTTCCATCTGTTTCGTGATGGTCAAAAAGGGCTGAAGAGGATACATGATGTACAGTCAATTAACCTGTTGAAAATACGATGTGAACAGCTCAAACTTACCTCTAGCTCCGAGTTAAGTTCTTCTATTGATGCCCATTCTGAAGGGCTAATTGAGATCTCATGGAAATACCCGTGAGGTTTTCCGTTTTTGTGTGGTCGCCGAGACTTAGAATGAACTCGGGCCAAGTCCTCCTTCAAGATCTGGTCAATGACCTTGAAATGACCAAACAATGATTAGCAATGAATATATGCATCATGATCAATAGACAAAGGAAAGAAACATAGATCGATGACTCACCTCACGTGCAAGCCAAGCTTTATGTTGGCTGATATATTTTATATTCCATCTTATACCATACCCTGCTATCAGGGATCCCAACGATAAGCCATGTGCTTTCATGATTCTATTGTATTCATTTCTCCAAGAGGATGACCGAGTTATCCTGCGTATGATAAAGTCGAGCTGTAGGAGGAAAATGTAATGAAGATTAGTACCTTGAAATGAAGAATTTAAACGAGTAATATTTTGGACAAGGTACTTACCTTCTCTAAGATGAAGTGAAGCTTGTTAGCTTCTCTGCGATGAGTAGGTGCAACTGAGTCGTCAAGAACTCGCATGGGATTGGTTTCATCATCTTGATCCGCCGTGTCCCAGTCGGCCTCGTCATCCACTGGAGCTTCAGCTAAAGCACATCCCAATCTATCCATTTCGGTCGTATCTTCATCCACATCTTGCAGGTCGTGTTCAAAGTCGGAGGGTGCGTCGTCTTCGTTTGGAGCAGTTGAGACATCAGGAACTTCTAATACCGGGCCATCACCATCAAGAGGATCCGTTGGCTCGTCTTCTTCAACTAGAGTCGCGCACACCGTTGGAAAACGACCACGAACTGCAGTCTTGACCTTGCGAGGAGGAGGAGTCTTGAGGCCTAGGGCACCTAGTCCCGCTCCCACCACAAGCGCAAGCTTGTGGCAGAAGCAGAAGGCGTGCATGGTGTCAGCATCCCACCGGTAGTCAGAATCAACCCCATAACGGTCCAAGAACTGCTGGTGCATTTCTTGGGCCATTGTCTTATTATTTGAACCGGAGTCCGTAGTCTGGCTAAGCAAGTGAGGACAGAGTAATAAAATGATATTAGCTTAAATCGTTCTCATGGTTCTTTAAGATAATGTTGTGTGCTCATCTTTGGAGCCAGGTCATTTTTGATTAACACATTGGCCAAAGGCTCGGCCAACCATGCCCCTCGATGCTCCCATGCCACCACTTTGAGAGTCAGGTGTCGTGAAACATATTTCCAATTCGGATCGATGTAATTAACCGTTGCGCCAATGAATCCATGTCGATTTCCTTTCGAAGTCCATACATCATGTTGCATGCAGAATTTAGAGTCCAGGCCCTGCAACAGAGAACACGAAGTGAAACATTAGTCAAAGTCAAAAGAAGGAACGGACAGGAAAACGAGAAAATACGATAAGTAAAAGGGCAAATAGAAAATACAGGCTCACCTTTAGCTCGTTGTAGTATTTAAA
>NW_006769116.1:2695-3609 GCF_000204055.1 Melampsora larici-populina 98AG31 | reverse complement strand
TGCTGACCACTTTGTGATAACAGAGAAATAGATAAGGCACCAGAGAAATAAAGCAATACTGTTGTTAAGTATTATTCCCAGATTTTAAGCGCAAAAAAAGTCACACACTATGTTTATTACTAGCAATACTGTTGTAAGTATTATTCCCAATTAGACTTGTAGTCTTTAACACACGTAAATAAATTTCTCCTTGCTTTGAAGGGCCGGATTTAAGTGATCTTAGTACAAATATAGTAAATAAATGATGATTTATAACACTACAACAAAGGTATAAGATGCAGAAAAGGGCGCTACAATCCCAAATTCATCAAGGAGTACTTATATCCAAATGTAACAATCTTTACAACAGTCAACAGCCTCAAAAACCAATCAAATCCGCCTAAATAACCCTAAAAACCATGTAATGACGCAATGTAATGATCTTGTTACTAATGTATGATGTAATTTTCACAGCCAAAAGTGATCAATGACGCAATGATGTAATGTACAGCACTTCTTAAGATGAATACAGGTGATTTTTTCCTTGTAAACTAGCTGAAACCCAATTTTTGAGATTACGATTTTTTTCAGATGTGCTCCAATTTTTGATTACTAAAGTGGATCTTGTAGCCCACGTGTTACTGATCATTTCTGACACCTATAAGACCTATTTCTGATGAGTGATGAGTAAGATATTGAGTTGTGAAGTTAAGGTTTTTGGTGTTACATGTGTCTTGTGACTGTAAATTCGAGATTCACACCAATTTCTTATTTCCCTTATAACTTTTTACATACACCTCCGTTACTAATGATTTAAAGGTTGTACATTATGTAATCCACTCTTCTGCGTTGAATGAGCCATCTACCAACTTATTCTGACGTCATTTGACATATGTAATTAGCTGAAATTTGCTCAATGAAAATAAAACAGTGAT
>NW_006769116.1:0-2377 GCF_000204055.1 Melampsora larici-populina 98AG31 | reverse complement strand
CTGTATACCTCTATTTTCGAGTTTGTCTTATGGTTTTGTTCCTTCGTTCTTTTTGGTAATCTGTTTGTTAATAGTTTATACTTATCTTGATAAGTTTGTTTGAATGATAAAATGATGTAAATATTAAACTATATGTAATATAATTGATGTAATTCAAAATTCGATTTTTTTTGATTTTTTGATTGGTCTCATATTTTGATTACCACATCGTCCACAACTTCTTTTTTCATGGATAAGTTCAGACGTTTAGCCTCTTACGCGGCCCATTGCCTGCCGTACAGTTTGGCTTCAGGTCGCAAGTATTGGATGCATGCTCGAAGCCAAGGGTCCGCCAGTCTTCGCCAAGGCAAGGATTGCCGGAGCAGCCACGTACACATCCCTTGGTTGAACGTGAGGTTGTCAAATTTTGACGCTTTGATTGTAGTCACAAAAGCGTCAATAGGTCCATTTGACTTCTTCTTTTCAGCTTCTTCTCGAGCTCGAACTTCAGCAACGGATGGAGGAACAGAGTGACCCGCCTCACGGGCTTGTCTTCGACCAGGGCAGCCTGTCGACGCTCGACCAGTCTGAGTTGAGCCGTCTCGATGAGCCTTTAGGTTTCCTGTAGGGTTTGTAAAACTGATGCGAACTGGGTTCTTCTCGTCCCGGCTGCAGAATAAGCACGGATAGGCTATGGGTCGTTTGGTTACATCCTAAGTAACAGTTCTCAGTCTAAGAGTTCTATAATGAGTAATCAGCAAAAGTTACATACATCGGTTGGCTTGCTGTGAAAAGGAGATCCAAAATAGGCTAGCAGAGCATCGGTCTTTTCGTCTTCCTCAAGGTTGATGTGTTTTTGTTTGCGAACTTTGGTGTTTTCTGTGTCTGAATCTGCTCGGAGAAGATCCTTCGTAACCTGAGCCGAAGAAAACTTCAAGTGGGAAGGGTCAGATCGCGATTGAGTTAGATCAAATAGTATGATAAGTATGCTTACTTGGTTTTCCGTGTTGATTGTGGCGGTCTTTCTTTTCTTGCGTGATTTCTTCGCTGGTGGGTAAACCACTTGAGGTGAATCACTTTCATCTTGCGAGGACTCAATTAATGTAGGGTTTGTATCCTTGGTAGTTGATTTAGAAGTTTGAGGTGTCGATTTAGAAGTTTGAGATGGATGGTTGACTCTTCGACGACTATCTGAACTGGTGGGTATCATTCCAGGTGTGGTAACTTTGGTTCGTTGTCTTTGAGGTCGAGTAGGAGTCGCTGGAACAGTGTTCGAAGACGTGATGCTTGACTGGACTTGATGGGGTTGACTGGAGTCTGGAACGACGGATAAACGAAGATACATGTATTGGAACATCTGTATAAAGATGCCAACAAATGGCCGACGAGATGGATTAATCATTATATTAGTGATTGAGATCAAGTATGATAGAGAAAATAGGGAAACAAGATGAAATGAAGGAAATGGAAACAATTGGATGGAATTGAGTCGTCCGTTGTGCGAATGGAAGGAACAGCAAAAGGACTGAAGAGGTCACTCAAACTCACTGTCAAATGATTTAGGTACGTCCAACCCCTTGCGTAACAATCAATCTAGATTGGGAGGTGATAGGTGGTGATTGCTTTGCGAAGGAGTGGTACATTGGCTGCTTTGGGAAAGAACTGCCCCTGCCCTGGCCTGTGCGCAACACAGTTACCGTAACGGGTTACGTGGCTGTGGCGTAACTCGAAAAAAAAATATCCGTTATCCGTAAGTGCTAACGTAGCTCATAAATAAAAACCCCGGCACGGGTTTCCGTCAACGTAGCTCCAAAGAGGCCCGTTAAGCTAACGGATATCGTAACGCGTAAAGTTACGTTACCTCTACGTTGGCGCTACAAGCAGCGCTGCTGGCTCAGCGTTGTTCCCAAGGAGCAGAAGAGCCTTTTAAGGCAGGTTCTTTTTGTGCATGATGTCTGCGACCGTTATTACCTAAACTTCTTGCAAGGAGCGAGTGACAACTTTGGTCTATGGATTGCTCGAACCCCCAGATGAGTTGCAGTCGACGAGGTACATACGTCATATTCATCCAAGGAACTTTGTGGCTTTGAAGAATCATCAACTCAGCCGGGTTACATAGATCCTTGCTGTCTCGAAGCAATCGGAGACAATTTTGAAGGCTTTGGGGGTGACTAGGAGGGTACATGGCGACAACTTCTTGGGCGACGAACTCGGCAACTACATATATGCGATCTCCGTGACGGGATTCAAAGTGCTCGACGAGAACCGACTCCCGGTACGTAATCCAGTGAGGTGCCCACCGTCGCCGAGCCACATCATTTGTCTTTCGAGACCGCTATGTACTATGTACTTTAGGTGACGGAGATCGGTAAGGATCGGCATCAACCGGGGTCAAAAA
>NW_006769115.1:0-7235 GCF_000204055.1 Melampsora larici-populina 98AG31 | reverse complement strand
ATGATAGAGACAACCGTTCGACCTTCGAAGAAAAAGAAGCAAGACAAAACTCCAATCGGGACTGATTGTGACCCACTTCTTCCATCAACCATCAAGTCATCTAACCACCCTCGAGTATTAAAAAAACTAACCAAAAAAGCCCGAGCTAAATCAACTACAATCCAACCCCCAACTTCATTCATCACATCTATCCCACTTTCAAAACCGAATTCTACTCTAGACTTGAATCTTAATAAAAGAGAAGAAAAACGAAAATCAAGTAAAGTGGAAAGGTTTCCATCTTTCGATTTAGAAAAAGGGACGATCATCAGTTCAGTTGGTTCGGTTCATCGGTTACCAAACCTTACGGGACTTTGGATTAAGACTTGTTGTACTCAAGCCAGTGGATTGATTCCACGAGAGTTGAATGGATTTAAAAGTATTCAACAGATGATGGTTGGTCAAAAGAATTTGAATGATCGAATGGAGATGTGTCAGATTAGTGATGGGTTTAGTTTTGAAGATCGGTTGAAGATTAATTCAGTTGAGAGGATGGTAATGGGTCAGTTTCCTTTGAGTAAGTTGAGAACTGAACAAGAAGAATTGGCTTTGGAAATCGATTGAGGTTTACCAAGAATTCGTCTTTCTCTTCTTTTTCTTTATCTGGCTTTCGGGTTTTGATTTCATCATTGATATACCTAACCCAGATCTATTCATTTTTTCTCTTTGCTTTTTCTCGTTTTATCTCTCTTCTCTCTCTTTGCTTCAATTTGACGATTCTTCTTGTATAAAAACATCCTCATTGACATCACTTCTTCATCATCATTTTTTTTGTTTAGTTCTTTGAATGTATGTAATTCAAACACCAAAATCATTTAATTTATTTGCAAAAAAATTGTATACAAAAGCAAACAAAAAGTTTTTTTTCCTTCTTTTTTTTTGATCTCTAACTACACATTTTTTTTTTCATAAAAGAAGCCAAATCATCATCATTATTAACACATTCCTTTTTTTTCTCCTTTTTTTTTTGGGAAGTTTTTTTTTTTTTACTTTTTTTCAAAAATAAAAAAATCCAAAATTGGTTGATTTTAACAATTTTTAGTAAGAAATCAACCTTTTATACGCGTTATTTATGTGAATTTAAATGAAGTAAAATAAGTAGTTGTAGTGTAGTGAGTTTGATTTAATTCTGGTTTTTGTCAAAATCAAAATGATTTTATTTACCAAGGAAATTCTAAATGTATATATTGTATATGGATAAAAACAGTATTTTTTGAGTTTGGTTGAGGATCAGATGAAGTTTGTACAGCCGTTCCAAGAAAGGTTGACAACTTTTTTTTGGAGAAAGTTGTCTCCGCAGCGGCTGAAACCAAAGACAAAACTTGATTACAGGTTTATTATTTCCTGTATTCTTCCAATTAGCGGAGAGACAAAATCAAGTGAGGGACAAAACCCGGGTTTTGCACATTGGCAAGATTTCCAAAAAAATCAATCTTTGTTGGAACAGCTGTAGTTGAGGTTTAAAAGATTTACAGTCAATCCAAAATAGCTTGGCCCGCCGAGTTTTTGTAAAATAATATTTTGCTGAATACAGGCCGAAATATGCTTGTATTGAGCCTTCAATCAAGATGAGTGAGATCTCGATTGAATTTGGCCACTGGCCAGTTGACCGCTATTGAGCTACACTTAACCATCCTCATTGCCTAAAACATCATCGATCTTCCCCATTCTTTCACATTCGTCAGATTACAATCCACTACACTATGCCATTTGTCAAATACAGCCCTCAACTCAAAGTCATTGCCCTCAACAAATGGCTTCTAGGACAATCCATTTCAGCAATCAACAACAAGCTTCTCACCAATATTTCTGCCAAGTCCTTCAGACAATGGAGGAATCTTTACAAACTCACTCACTGTGTCATCAGAAACACCATGACCTACAAGAGACGAGGCCGTCCGACTTTGTACTCTAAGGAAGACCGCAAGTTCATGGTCGAGCTTATCGAAGACGATCCGACCCTTTTCCTGGATGAAGTTCAAGAGGCAATGTATGATCACACTGATCTACTCGCATGTCGCCAGACTATCGCAAACGATTTGAAAGAACGGCTATTCTTAACGGTTCACACGGTTTCAAAGGTTGATCCCAACCAATCCGCGGAACATCGGGCAGCTTATTCCATCCAGATTGCTAATGTTGATCCCAAATGCCTCGTCTTCCTGGGTAAGTTCAATTTCTTAGTCATATCTTCATTGAATAAGTTGTTAACTGACTTACTTTTCTCTTTCAGACGAGATCGGTCTAACATCACTAGAGGTCATGCGAAACAAAGTCAGATCGAAGAAAGGTGAACGACCAGCAAAGTTGAAGCAAAAACGATGCAGACCCCATTACAGCATGCTTGCAGCCATATGCAAAATGGGGTTGCTCGCAGTACATTCAAAATTCAATGCATACCTTCAAAAGGATTTTGAAGCATTCCTCAAGCACATATTGGTAGGTTTATCGGCTTCCTTTCTTCTATTCTTTTACACATCCAATGAAGCTGACTGTTTTTCAATTCATCCATACCACTTCCAGCTGCCTGTCATGAATAGATACCCAGCTCGTAACTCGGTATTGGTGCTAGACAATTGCACCATCCATCATGGTGGATCAATTGAACGTCTGTGCAACTCATTGGGCATCCTTGTCCATTATCTACCACCGTACTCACCGGACTTTAACCCAATCGAATGAATTTTCAAGGTCTTCAAAGATCGACTCAGAAGAAATCAGACTCTAGAGGATGCAATTAATAAGCTGCGATGTTTGATGGTGATTATGAGTGAAGTGTCCACAAGTAGCCTGATCGAGAAACTTTATGGGACATGTGGGTATTATTGATACGATCTGGAGAAGCTCAAAATGTTTCATTCTATGAAGAAGGTTTTGATTGTATTTTCTCATCTCAATCCTAAAGAGAGAAGTCATGTATCGTCTCACAAAAACAATTCTCTATATCTGTCCTGAGTAATCAAAAGGGTTTCCATACCCATCATTATTTGTTTGAATATGTTGATCAAAAATGAGCCAGAATTCCCACTTCTTGAAGAGCTTATCTCTGAGCTCACGTGCAATTTTCCTAATCGAGTCTCAGAGTTTAAAGTAACCAAAGTTGAACTGCACATTTCAACAAAGAAGATATTTTAGGATTGATTGAGAAACTTCTGTAATCAGTTTTATGAATCTCCATAGAATTGATCATCTTGTTTCTCAAAAAGTTGCTCATTTCCATCAATTGTGAGATGATGAAGTTGAGAATCAGGATAGCCAAAAGTGTGTTGAGATAAAAGTTGAATACAATTTGAATGAACCCATATGAAAGAGTCACCTCAATAAGGCTTCAATTTCACTCAAGTGTTCTTTTAAAAAATCTCACTATGGAAAAAGGCTAATGGTCTTATAGACCGGGTTTTCACAGGTTCATACATAAGATTTCATTTCAGCAGTAACAGTCAAACAGTTGGTCTTTTACGGGGGTTAATAATGAATACAATATCTGCTAAGCTACAAGGATGACAAGTGCTTGCTACAATAAAATTTGTTACAAATTTCAATCTTTTTTGATTGAATTAATCCCAGAAGCCGGGATTCTTGCGTTTCTTGAGTTCAGCTCGATATAATGGGGCTTGGTTGTGTAAACGTACTGCAGCTTCAAAAGCAAATCCCAACCCAGCAAGGGTTGGAACATCTAAAGAGGGCGAAAGTAACGCTTCATAATCGATGATGTCGAGCTTCTTGAGAAGGGCACAGGTGTTTTCATTGTTTGGTGAAATCTTGGCCCGATCAAGGAACTCTTCCAAAGGCGGAAGAGGACCTGGCACTGGTGACTCCGTACGAGTGTCTGGCATTTGCAAAGTAGATTGAATGGTACCCGAAGTAGATTGAATGGTATCGGCAGTGGCAATTGAACATCGATGAGGTTGATCTAGTATACAGAGAAATCAGAATTCAGGTAGCTTGGGTGGAGTCATCTCGGTAACTCCAGCTTTGCGTTTGAACTGGTTCAAAAAAGGAAAAGTCAATAAAAGACAATTGACATGACAGAAATATGGAAATATGGAGTGACTTACCAATGCAGTTGCCCAAGTATCCATCGTCGAATGGCTCAAGTGGACTGCCTTGTTGGTATTTTCCGGTTTGATAAGTCCCATACACTCCCGACCTCCGATTGAGACGCATCCATAGTCCTGCATGAGCTTAACTCGGATACGCTGCCATTCTGGATTAACATCAATATCCTGTAATCAAAGAGGGATCAGTAAAGTTTTATGATGAGGCCAAGATGAACTCAATACTTACGTGCATTTCTAATTCGTCAATTCGATGAGGAGCTAATGAGTTTGGATGACTGTCAAGTGTGGCTCGATCAAAAGTGTCCTCCTGTGCAGTGTTTTTGGAAAAAGAACATCATCAGCAAATGAGATTTCAGAAAAGGAATTGAAAAGTAAAAAACTAACTTACCTTTGATTTGAGACAATTGGCAGTCTTTGGATTATCAATGAACAGCTTAAAACCAACTTCTTTACCCTTGTTGTCCTTCATGGTTTCCTTGAACTGGTCAAGGACCACCTCCAATGCAATAAATTTCAAGGCCGACTTGAGAAACGGTCCACGGCCAGCCACATAGCCTTTGAATGCCAACTTACCAGCTAGATCAGCCTCTCTGAGAAGTGATCCGCATACCGCTTTGACTTCAGCACAAGCATCGAAGACGGCCTCTTTGAAATTGACAAGTGAAGCTCCGTGGATTTGAATGACGGAGTCGAAAGCTGGCTCACTCGTGAGATTGATGTACTTCTGGGTGGTTCCGGCTTGTTTTTCAGCCTTGGTCTTTGGGATTGGAGTATAGACGTGGAACCATAGCTTCACGAGGCTTGGTTTAGCCTTGTCAGCTTCCAAGCTATCTTGAACGGCCGCTTCAGGGTATCGTGGCGGTGGTGTAACAGTTAAGTCGATGTCAACATGTGGTTCTGAATCAGAATCACATGAGTCAAATAGACGAAATATGGTTTGAACATGATGATGAAAGCTGGAACTTACCAGTCACAGCTCGAGGTTGAACTTGAATGTCGTGATTCTCAAGCATTGGGTCTCAGAGAGCCTGATCAATATGGTCATTGAGAGACATTGGTGGGGCTGGAACTAAAAGTTTTGAATAATGGACAGAGAAAAGAATGAGAGTAAGAAGGCAAGATGAGAGATTTCGAGATGGATTGAGTGTACTCACCTGGCGGCGGTCCACGAAGTCAACACTCAAATTCCTGGAAGCCTGGTTCGCGTTTCGGATCCAAATGGATCAATTTGTTATCTTGATATTGACGTGGGCCGCCGGTAACGTCTTCAAAATGATGGCCACGCCTGTGGAGAGAAATCAAAGGTAAAGATCTATCAAACAACTTCGATCGAGTGAAATTGAATCAAAGAAAGCTTACTTGAACATTTGATAAGGGGTACCTTCCCTACCACGTTCAGGGCTAAGGCCTTCAGGTCCAGCTTGTCTTGCTTGGCAAATCGCACTAAAGAAACCATTGGTCAGTGAATCATTATCGATAAGAAACAGTTTTTGAATACTCACAGTTCTTCACGTCTTTTCTGTTCAGCTTCTAAGAGGAGTTGTTTTTTGGTAGGTCTTTTGACCATCATGGATTTGGAATAGATTTTTGGGATAGTTGTGGTGGGATCGAGGGTATAGTCGTGGTGGGATGGAGGGTATGAAGGGTATGGAGTCGAGAGTGGTCAACTGGTCAGTGGCCAAATTCAATCGAGATCTCACTCATCTTGATTGAAGGCTATGCTTATATTTTTGCCTGTATTGGCAAAATATTATTTTACAAAAACTCGGCGGGCCAAGCTATTTTGGATTGACTGTAGATGAGGTTAAAAAAAGATATTTACATGAATGTTGGGTTAACTGAATCTTGAAAAAAGACTTGTAATGTGAGCTGATTCCAAGTCTCAAGAACTTCCTTCAGTACATCTTGTAGCCTATATAAGCATCAAAATGAATTCAGTATTCTGAAGATTTCTGGTTCAGTTATCAACATCTATTGTGATTTGTTTCAGAGACCTCTTTGATTCTTGAATGATGAATGATGAGTGTATCTTGAAGACTTGGTACATAGTAGTAATCCAATCCTAGATTAACCATATTACCTTCTCATTGAGTTTGATTCATTTTTATTTCAAGAGATATATAATCCGTTAAATCTATCTTGATAATCTCTTTCTTCAAATCATTAAACTATATCTCTATTTATTTATAGATGGAAACTCAACAAATCTAAACTGGATTCTCAGAAATATACATTTCAAAAAAAGAAGGCAAAAAAAGGAATCTGATCATTCAATTGTTTGATGATCATTATAAAAAAATGCATAAAATTCCAAAAAAAGATTCAACTTATAATGCTAAACTGATGCATAAAACAAAAAACAAAAACTCAAAAGACGTTTGAAATTACATTGATACTAATAAGTTTTTCTTCTTTGAGTAACACTAATCCTTAAAAGAAATCTCAAGTTCGTAAATATAAGCGTGTTGATTGAAATCATTTATATATATATATATATATATTGAGCAAATATAGAATACCGTCCTGATCAATTTTCAAAAAGATCTTATCTAGATCAATTCCCTTTAGACGTTTGTTTTCATTAGTAAGTAGATTGACTTACGTGTTTTGGATTGGTATGTGGTTTCATAATTTCAAAGAATTAGATCCTTGTTTATCAGACTTTAATTTGGATTCTAATTTCTGTCTAACATGATCCAAGAACCCTTCACTAGAAGTTTCCAAATCAAAACCCAAAAAAAACCAAAAAAAAACATCACATCAATCGTCAAACCCACGAAAAAAAAAATCACATCCAACCGATTCAAATCAATCAATAAATAGATCAAATGAGATTTTTTGTTTTCGACTGATCCACTTACGTAGTTACATATTTAGATGAATCAATCTCTTTACCCCAAATAGCAATCGCCAAATCTTTCGTCATCACCTCATCACGATCAACAGATTCTACACAACATTCTTCCAACGTTTTAGCAAAGCTAATCAAAGCTTCATTGGAATCTAATTTCCCTCTGAATGCTAAACCTCTTGTCCATGCATAAATCGAAGCAATCGAATTAGTCGAAGTTGGGTTTCCCTTTTTAACAAATTCCCAAATTCGAATGTTTTCAATATCTCAGTTTTTTTCAATTA
>NW_006769114.1:0-7236 GCF_000204055.1 Melampsora larici-populina 98AG31 | reverse complement strand
ATGGTTTCTATCTTTGAGGTTTCTACTATTCGTTTTACTGACTCCTCTGAGAGCCTATCTCTGGACTTTCTGGAACCAGCTCGTAATTCATATAACGAAGTTCCAAGTTATTGTCCGATCGTGCTCTCTCGAGAAGTCGTGCCGGATTATCATCCGGACGCTAGTGAAGGTTCTCACAAGAACCTTACACTTTTTTTAACTTGACCACTTCGAAAGTTAAAGTTACATCTCCACAATTTTTTTCTCACTATTCTATTTCATCGTATCTGCTCTGTCTATCGGAATCATCTGTCAACCTGCTCAGTCATCACATCTGCCACCAAATCTCTCGCGATTCTCTGTTCTGTCATACTCTGCCACATCTGCTCTGCCTTCAACACCGACACTAACATCAACACTCGCGGCCTCACTAGCTCGTCGGATGTCGGACCTTCATCGCTCAAACCTGACAACTACTTAGACAACCCTGAAGCAGTTATCCGACAAGCCAGAAAAGAAAAGAAGGTTGCAACCATCCCTGAAGATATTGAGAGCCCACCAGCGGGTCGACCGCCGAATTTTTCTTGGAGACCTGAAGCTGTTGCATCAGGATCACCGTCTGCATTAACGGACCGAATCATTTACGCCTCATCATATTATCAGAAAAGCCCAGATCAACCTGCAAAAGTTGAATTTTCGCCAATAGAAATATCACCATCTGTACCAGAAAAGACGGTAATTGACCTTTATTTCAAGAAATTAGTCGGACAGTCTCACACACCACACCCGCCTGGCTACCTCCCGCAAGACACCCCGTTACAAAAGCAACCTTCTACAAGTATCACAGCTACTCTTGTGTCTGATCCCACGAACACCATGTCGCGAGAAGAAGATTCGGAAACTATACAAGCCCTGCGATCACAAGTCGAGACTTTAGAGCTACGAACGGCTGAATTGGACCAGTCACGGCGTGAGACAGCGGACTTACAGAAGATGGTTCGAGATCTTCTAGCCGAGCGAAATCGCGCTCAGTCTCCTAAGAACACTACGGCAACAACTGAAGCCAATCGGGCGGAAGCCAATGCACCCAGCGGTGATAACACCTTTAGTCGTTACATTCATGAAACCCCGACGTTGCCATCCCCGCTGCCGAGGAACCAACAGGCTGAACATCCGACAAACACACAGGAATCAGCGTCCGAGACTGTTCAACCTAGTCAACCCGCCTCACATTATGTGCCTCCTCCACGGGTGAGCTGGGCGGAGGAGGTTTCGCGTAATCATGACACTCACCCTCTGCAGTCAACGCCCGCTGGTTTTACCTCAAGACCGACTCACCCATCACCTTTGACGACGGTTTACTCACCAGTTGCCCAAACTCCGCGGGTGGTGACACATCGACTACCTGACCCATACGAACCCAGCATTCGGATCGCTGAGGTATCGAATACGATGACCGCGGATCGTGTCAAATTGAGTGACTTACCGAAGTTCAGTGGAAAGTTCGACAAGCCGGCAGATCTCTTTCACTGGCGAAGTCTCATCGAAGAAACTTTTGAAATCAAGAACTTAGTAGATGATCGAGAGAAATTGAAATTATTAGGTTCGCTCTTAGATAATGAAGAAATGTCAGCTTGGTACCAATCAAATAAAGAAGAACTGAAAAGGCAGACGTGGGAAGGGGCTATGCAGATGATGGCCATGGGAACCTTACCTTACGCGTGGTTAACTGATGCTGAGAACGCCTTACGACGACTTGAAATTAAATCGGGAGAGACATTCGATGCTTATGTCGCTCGGGCTCAAGCTTTACATCGACTCATCAAACCTTTTGGCCAAGTTACCGATCAACACCTAGCTCAACACATTACCTGGGGTGCTCCGCTGCTTGTTAAGGACATGATCGAAAGGGAGGGGCATCTTCTAGCGAATCCCTTCTTGTTTACGAAGTTCAAAGACACTGCGGATGGTATTTATCGGTTTCTCATCAACAGTCGATTATTGCCCAACCCTTCTGCCAAATCAAAATCAACTTTTACTTCTGTCGCCCCTACTTTCTCCTCGATCAGTAGTGCGCGAGCTACGCCTGCCCCTAGACAAAGATCGGAGGAGGAGCGCGCCGAGAACGGCTGGAGATATCATGAGTATCTCCGAAGATCAGGTATCTGCTCGGTATGCAAGGAGAAGTGCAACAATCCTAATTGCACACGTCGGAACCCTCGGTTTCTGTCAATCCCAGCTGACTTTAATCCTGGACCAAGACCTCGCCGCGGACAACCTGCTTTAACTACAATCAATCCTCCTGGAGCACCAACTCAGCGACCAGCGGGACGACCACCAATTGCACCAACGGTCACTCGTGTAGTAGCAGTTGACAATGTTGCTGATATGATGGCAGAAGATATCGCCGCGTATGAGGAAGCAGATCAGTTTCAGGCTACTCAAATTGAAGATCAATCAGGTGGAGAAGAGAGGTGCGTACCTTCTAAATCCGTGGCTCCAATCATCCTAGAGCTGACCTGCAATGGAAAATTGGTCCGTGCACTCATCGATTCAGGCGCGGGGACGAACCTTCTGTCCGACCGCATGGCGCGTGAATTGCGAATTCAACGAAGGCCTTTGGTTTCACCCGTCGAGGTACGCCTAGCCATCCCCACGGAAGGAGCTCCTTTGATATTGAAAGAGTTTGCAATGGCTAATCTGAAATCCGATCATCCCAGTACGCGTTTCGGGGCGGTTTTCTTCAAGCTGGCACCTTTAAGCTCATCATATGACATGATCCTGGGTGCACCTTTCTTATCAAAGTTCAAGCTAGATGTTTCGCTCCACCGTCGTTGTGTATTACATTCATCAACCGGAAAAGTTTTTTATGAGAAAGAAATGCAGTCTGAATTGAAACGGTTACTATGTGCCATTGAGAATCTTAACGAGATTTCCAAGGCACAAGATTGGAGTGATCGTGAGACAAAAGTCTTGAGTGAATTTGAGGACCTTTTCCCGGCAGAGCTTCCTCCAGTGGAGGAGGAGGAAGCGCCGGATGAAACTTTCCCGGAAAGTTTACCGGATGTGAACAGGCGTGTTAGACATAAGATTATTTTGACTGATCCTCATGTTACAATCAATGAGAAGCAATTTGGTTACCCACGACGATATTTGAGCGCCTGGAAAAAATTACTTGACCAACATGTTGCAGCTGGACGACTGCGACGATCCCAAAGTCAATATGGATCGCCGTCAATGATAATCCCGAAAAAGGACCCTTCTGAATTACCACGGTGGGTATGCGACTATCGTACCTTAAACAAATATACTGTCAAGGATCGGTCTCCTCTCCCAAATGTTGATGAAGCTGTGCGGTTAGTAGCAACAGGGAAAGTTTGGTCTGTGGTAGATCAAATAAGCTCGTTTTTTCAAGATCGTATGCGAGAGGAGGACATCCCGCTGACGGCGGTGAAAACTCCTTGGGGTCTGTACGAATGGGTTGTGATGCCAATGGGACTCACCAATGGCCCGGCAACACATCAAGCGCGAAATGAAGAACTCCTGGGGGATTTAGTGGGAAAAATCTGTGTAGTCTACATTGATGACATTGTGATTTTTTCGCAGTCAGTTGAAGAACATGAAATTCATTTGCGACAAGTGTTAGAAAAGTTGCGTGCAGCAAAATTATATTGCTCAATCAAGAAGAGTAAACTGTTCAGGCGAGAAATCAAATTTTTGGGTCATCAAATCAGTGAGGCCGGTATCTGTCCAGATGACGAGAAGGTAGAGAAGATTTCGAAATGGGCTTCGCCAAGCAATTCAAAACAACTGCTCAAGTTCTTAGGTACCGTCCAATGGATGAAAAAATTCATCGACGGGCTGTCACATTATGTAGGCACCTTGACGCCATTGACGAGTACATCACTGAAAGGAAAACCTTTTGTTTGGGGCAAAGCCAAAGAAACAGCCTTCAACAACATAAAGCGGCTTATCACAACCTTACCTGTGCTGCGTAACCTGGATTATGAGTCTGATGAACCGCTTTGGCTATTTACAGACGCCAGCGGAAATGGTTTAGGCGCAGCTTTGTTCCAAGGCCTTGAATGGGAAACGGCATCACCAATCGCGTATGACAGTCGAACAATGAACCCGGCGGAAAAAAACTATCCAGTACACGAGCAGGAGCTCCTGGCAGTCATCAACGCGCTCAACAAATGGCGCTTGTTGCTCTTAGGTATGCGTGTCAATGTGATGTCGGACCACCATTCCTTAACAACTCTATTGACACAACGAAACCTTAGCCGTCGTCAAGCCCGTTGGCTAGAAACCATATCACAGTTTGATTTGAACTTCAAGTATCTCAAAGGCGAGGATAATTCAGTTGCGGATGCGCTCTCTCGTCGAGAGGATATTGCAGCATATGAAGTGCGTGCCAGACTGGGAGAGGACGAACTCCAAGCAATTAAGGAGGGGTACCAACACGATGCTTTTTGTGTTAAGCTGCGGAAGGTTTTGCCGTTGCGAGAGGATTGTATTATGAAAGATGATCTCATGTATCTGGATGGACGTTTGGTGATTCCTTCTCATGGCAATTTGCGTGTGGAGTTCATTGAGCAAGCTCACTCAGCCTTAGGACACCTTGGAGCTCTAAAGACATTAACACGTTTGAGAAGTACTTTTTTCTGGCCAAGTATGGCAAAGGACGTGGAAGGTCAACTTCGGTCTTGTGACTCCTGTCAGCGTAATAAAGCACGTACGTCATCAACCACCGGAAGGATGCAGAGTACAGCAATACCAAGTCAACCAATGCAGTCAATAGCAATTGATTTTATTGGTCCCTTCCCAAAGGTCGCGGGGTATGATATGATACTGTCCTGTACTTGTCGACTAACAGGTTTTGTGCGACTTATTCCAGCTTCTCAGCGGGATACGGCAGAGAAATCGGCAAGCAGACTTTTTGCGGCCTGGTCTTCAATATTCGGGCTACCTGAATCAATCATTGGAGATCGTGATAAGGCTTGGACCTCAAAATTCTGGCAACGACTACATGAATTGCTGGGGGTGCGGGTTCAACTGACGACGTCCTATCATCCGCAGGCAGATGGTCGTAGCGAGCGCTCAAACAAAACGATTGGGCAAATCTTGCGACATTTCGCTGGTGAGAAACATGGCAAGTGGCAACAAAGTTTACCGTCAGCTGAATTCGCTATTAATTCTGCGGTAAACACGTCAACGGGTGTCTCACCGTTCCACTTTGTCTACGGCCGAATCCCCCGTTTGTTTCCCATTCAGAGTCCGTCAGAGGCTGATAGCGATGATGTGAAGCATTGGATTGAGCGTAGAGAAACCGAGTGGGCTACGTGGAGGGATCGACTTTGGTGCAACCGGGTAGATCAAGCCTTACACTACAATCGACGTCGGCGCGAAGGCACTTCTTTTGTTGTAGGCGACTGGGTCATGATTGATAGCACCGACCGGCAGCAAGTGGTAGGTGGGAAAGGAAGGCCAACAAAGAAACTCCGGGCACGCTACGATGGTCCTTATGAAGTTCAAGAGGTTCTGAATGCTGGTCGAGATTTCCGACTACATCTTCAACCGGACGACTCAACTCACCCAGTTTTTCATATTTCAAAACTGAAACTTTACCATGGAAAAGGTGTGGATACGGCGGATACTACTATTGCAGCCGTTGACACGGTTTCGTCAGTTCGGAAAACAACCCCAAACGGTCCTGGACAGGAGCCCTTGGGGCACGCTACGAAATGTGACGAGGGGGTGTGCAATTATTGCGCTAGCACCCCCGCAAGTGAGTTTGATATTTCTCTTAATCCATGTAGTAAAGACGCAGTTGGCAAGCTTTATTGCCTCCAAAATAACAGATCCTCACTCGAAAATCAAGACGTACAACAAAGAGCGGCAGAATGCGAGGAATCTTGCAGTCACAATGGTGACTTTGTCTTGGCCGAAAACATCCTCATAGGACCAGGATCTGGATGCCTTTGAGGCAAGCTAGGACGTTGACAAGGGGGTGTGCATTATTTTTGCGCTAGCACCCCCGCAAGTGAGTTTGATAATTTTTTTTCTGAAATATTCTTAAGTGAAGCGGCTGGCAAGCAAAACTTTCTCCGAAATAACAGATTCTAGGCCGAAACAAGCGTCAAGAAAAAAAAAAAAAAAAAAGATTCACTCAAATAATTACTTCAAACACGCAAGACTCAAGATGCAAGACTCAACAACTGATTAATTCAATTTTACCTTTCACACTTTGATTGACAACAAGTTATATATATCAATGATCACGACAACCACATATGACAATTACTTCAAGATTATGACCTTTTAATACCTTTTTTTTTCCTTTTTTTCTTTCTGTTTTCTTCACAAGATTTTACTTTTCAGTTATTAAATTCAATGATTTTCTTTAATTTTCTCAGGGATGAGTTATGGTCACATTTATTGGGGCGAGTCATGCCAATTTTTTTTGTACAAATTAGGTTTCTATCTTATATACTGTTTTCTTAGGGTGCTGTCACGGCGGTTAAACTTTTATTTTTAGGAGGGAAGGGTGTAAGGGGTTACACAAGTACATGCGGGTAATCATGGGATTGGATTATGGGATTAGTTAGACCATGTTATATCTTCTTGCTCCACGCCCGGTTTCGGAAAGTCCTCACTCCTCTGAGAGCCTATCTCTGGACTTTCTGGAACCAGGTGAGCTTAGTCTTTTATTGTTTCTATCTTTTGTGTTTTCACTATTCGTTTTACTGACTCCTCTGAGAGCCTATCTCTGGACTTTCTGGAACCAGCTCGTAATTCATATAACGAAGTTCCAAGTTATTGTCCAATCGTGCTCTCTCGAGAAGTCGTGCCGGATTATCATCCGGACGCTAGTGAAGGTTCTCACAAGAACCTTACAAGATCCCACATGCAAAAACACACACAGTCAAGGTTTAGAATATATTTGATTTCTTTGAAAATGACCCACATAAAGTTATGGAAAAATTTAAAGTTAAGGATGATTTATTTGATTGATGAAATTAAATCAAATAGATTCATCTACTGACACAATGTTTCGAATTTGAAAAGCAACTGGAAAGATCACTTAAAAGGAGTAAGAGGGGTATTGGTACAAAGAAACCCAACTGGTGTTGTGGAGAGTACAAGGATGGACACACATATCACTATAACTTACAGACACAGTCAATTGAAAAGGAAAGAGGATTGGAAATGTTTTAGTTGTTCTCATGGTGTGGTGGAAATGGTGATATCTGACTC
>NW_006769113.1:0-7243 GCF_000204055.1 Melampsora larici-populina 98AG31 | reverse complement strand
ATATGATTAAAGAGAAATGATTAATTATAAGTTGATTTTAATTTGTCAAGCCCGGGCAGAGTCCCAATATGTAGAACTTATAACCCAACAAGGGTTATACAGAGCTGGAAGAGGATAATCCACTAATAAAATGACTAGTAGAAGTTGTCTAAGGACTGCTCTTCTAAAACAACACAATCAGAAAGAGCTCTGTTGTATTGAGTACTGATAAGGCACCAGAGAAATATATCTTCACACGTAATTTAACTTCAAAAGCACACTTTGTATTACTATCAACACTGCTATAGTGTTATTCCCAATTGATAACTAAAAGAAATAAGCAATATCTGATTGATATTATTCCCAATAAGTCTTTATGACTATAAAACTAAAGTAAATTTCTCTTTATAATTGTAATAAAGGGCGTATTTAAGTGACCAGGTACTATTAAAATAAGTTTATAATGATAAACAAAATAATAATGGCGTAAATGATAAAGAAAAAAAAGGGAACAACAGTCCCAAAACCCTCTCAAAGTATATATAACAATGTACTAGAACTTTTACAATGGTCAACAGCCTCAAAACCAATCAAATCCGCCCAAAATTCCCTAAAAACCCTATGATGACGCAATGTAATGATTTTGTTACTAATAAATGATGTAATTTTCACAGCTAAAAGTGATCAATGACGCAATAATATGATGTACAGCACTTCTTATGATGAATACAGGTGATTTTTTCCTTGTAAACTAGCTGAAAACCAATTTTTGAGATTACGAATTTTTTCAGATGTGCTCCAATTTTTGATTACTAAAGTGCATCTTGTAGCCCACGTGTTACTGATCATTTCTGACACCTACATGACCTACTTCTGATGAGTGATGAGTAAGATATTGAGTTGTGAAGTTAAAGTTTTTTAGTGTTACATGTGACTTGTGACTGTAAATTCGAGATTCACACCAATTCTTTATTTGCCTTATAACTTTTTACACACACCTCCATTACTAATGATTTAAAGTTTGTACATTATGTAATCCACTCTTCTGCGTTGAATGAGCCATCTACCAACCTATTCTGACGTCATTTGACATATGTAATTAGCTGAAAACCTCCATTTTCCACGAATTTCACCCATTTTCTTCACTTTTCACAGCTACTACTCTCTTTTTCTTGCTCTTGTAATATGACATCATCATCTATAACCTTAAAAATCCCGAAAAATCCTCTTGGCAACCTTAAATTCCATCACTACCACTATTACACAACCAAACTACACGTGTACCTCTTGTTTACCAACTTCGAAAAAGTGCCTTTTCCCTAATAACTTCTGTTTCTACTTATCAACCTTGAAGATTAAAATTGTCATAGTATAATATAATGTTGTTCTTTCATATTCTAACCTCATAATACCCATAACTTTATTTTTACTAACCTAAAAACCATTTTCCAACCTTTATACTTATAATTTCGAATTTTTCTTATGTTTTTCTTTCTTTCTTTTTGTAATAAATTTGTAAGTAAACTATAATGATCTTAATATATAATGTGAAAATAAAAAATGATGTAATGTTGACCTAATGACCAATACATAAGCCTACAAGAGCTTCAATTGATCAAAAACCTCCATTTCGAATTTTCTTTCCTGCTGAATCCTGCTAATAAACTGGTAAACTGGTAATTGTGAATTTTTTAATTGATCCCATAAATTGATCACCACAACGTTCAGGTATCTTCAAGCCTTCTTCGACAGTGTCAGGGCTGTCGGTGGGGAATTCGAGGCCCGCGTCAATCGGTCGAGGAGGAAGGACGTCAAACGGGTGGGGTAAATCTATTAAAAGTCGAGGATGGTTGACACGTTGGGATGGAAGAAAAAGCATCGTAAGTGACCATTTTCTTTGTACACACTCTACCAAAGCTCCGAATGACATACCTTCATCAAGTTCCTCGTGATCCAGATGAATCACGTTAGGAGTGGGAGTGGGAGTCAACACTTGACTTGCGGAGGGCAAATCAGGTGCACTGAAGCTACCTTGCCCAAAAACGTTGGGCTGCATCATCATCGAGTTGATGTTGACCAGTGGTGAATGATATTGAGGAGGGCCACCGTATCCGTACACCATTCGGCCGTGACCATGCCCATGCGCGAGCGCTTTGGCGACAGCGGCATCAGTCACACTGTGACTCCAAGGAAGAGTCGAGTTGGGGCTCAACGGAGCACATAGGGCGGGTTGTCGAACGTTTGGCTTTGGAGGGCTGGTCGGGCGTACAGGGAACGGCATTGCATGCCTCTTGCTTGGGCTGCCAAAGGATCTAATTCGGTCACCTGGACTAACAGGCCTAAAAACATTATATGAGCGGGATAAAATTCTACCAAGACGTTAAGAAGGACGCACACTGGGGTGTTTTGTGATTTACGGTGAGCCATTTTGTATTTCAACGTTTGAACAAGGCGAGACGTTGATGAAGTCCTGGATTCAAAGGGATTCAATGTGATGAGGTCAAAATAAGGAGAACGAAGGTGGCTATTTAAGCGGCGAGCTGAGGTCGGTAGGAAGAAATGGAAGGAGTTTGTGTCTATTGGATTGTTTGGTGATCCCTCGAGGCGTCTGTCACCATCATGGAACTCATAACACAAAAGATCTTCTTGAAATAGATCGATCGGATGGATCATATGTTTCAGAAGGATCGGATGGATCGGATGGATCTGTTGGATTGGTTGGATCGAATGGTGCCGATGGATCCAAAGAATTTGTCCAGTTCGATTGGTCAATGGGTGGTGGTTGAAGGGAGGAATGGGCTCGATGGATCGCCCACCGGGATCGGTTGGATTGGTGGAATGGTGGTGCTGGAAGGTGACAGGACACCTGATGTCCTAGGCCGCAGCTCGTTTTAGCATCCGCCGCTATTACAGGCCTGTATGGGCGGTATTTTGGCGCAAAGCTTATGTGCGAAAAAAAAAAAAATGGAGTGGACACGAATTTCCTGAAGAGCTGTACATCTTCTCACACTTATCGTGCATAAATTCTGATACAAACCCTTCCTTTTTCATCATCAAGGTTATTCTGGATTTCCAATGAGCTCTACAAGGAAGCGGGGCATCAACAGCAGCCCTAACTCCGACAATCGCTCTCAACATATTAATAAACAAGCCCGTCTATCGTATTCAAAAGAAAGCACCCAAATCGTGACCATTGGATCTGACGAGGAGAATTCCGATGAATCCAATGATTGTATAAAAGTCTCTACCGCATCAAGTAGCTCAAACCGATTTAAACTTACTAGTAGAATCAATTCCAACCCCGGTAACAAAACCTCGTGGGTGTGGAGATATTTCAAGGTTGAAGTTGTTGTCAATCCGATCACCCAAAACGAAGAGAAGAGGACTGTTTGCACCTTTGAAGTCGAGCCTGAAAAGCCCTGTGGAAGCCATTATAAGTTAGATACAACTCAGAGCACTAAATCAATGAGTCGACATCTTGCAAAGCACGGTCTTGATGAAAAGTCGCATATTGAAGAGGGAACTGTGGACATGAAGAAGTACCTCAAAACAGGTAAAATCACTCGAGTAAGTACCAAAAGCTTACTATTGACTTATCTTTCACCTCTGACACTTCGCTTATTCTCCATGATAGGCTGAGAAGCTTTCCACCTCAACCTTCCGGTCTGCCATCTTACGACTCGTTGTCAATCAAGAACTTCCATTTTCCATTGTCGAATCCGTGGAATTACGAAAAGCTTTCGAACTGGCCAATCCAACCATTGAGCCTCTATTCTTTGGTCATACTGTTTTGACCGATACTCTCAAGTCTCAATTTATCAAAGGCCGACGTTTACTTACTCATCTTCTGAAGGATGTTCCTTACATTAGCTTTACATGTGATGGCTGGAGTCAGCACAATAAATCCATTCTCAGAGTCACTGCTCACTGGGTTTCAAACGATTTCAACCTTTGTGAAGCAATTATCGGAATGAAAATCATCGAAGGGTCTCATAGTGGAGAGAATCTAAGTGATCATCTGATGGAAACTTTAAAAGATTACAACTTAGTCGATAAAATGTTTTGCCTCACTGCCGATAACGCCTCTGTCAATGCTGTCATGGGAAGAAAACTAGAAGAATCAGTTCCTCAATTTCAATCCGATCAACATCTTCTTGGCTGCATAGCCCATGTTATCAACTTGGTCGCTAGAGCAGGCCTTCACATGTTCTCAGAGAAGTTAGGCGACAAGACACCCTCTATACCTCCTGCACTCTCTGTTTGGCTCAATCGAGATACACCTCGAATTACCAGCGCTCTCAGTCAACTTATTGGTTTCACTAATCATGTTGAAGCTTCTCCGCAGCGTGTGGAGTCCTTCGCACTCCTGGTTAGAGGTATGCTGCCACCGAAGGATCATGTTCGACTGATCCGTCGGGTTGATACTCGCTGGAACTCTGACTTTGAAGCACATCAAAGATCATACCGACTCAAAGCTGCAATTGACTATTGGACTAAGAACGATCCCGAATATACAAAGTTTGCTCTCACTGAGAGTGAATGGGATTTAGTTTGTCATCTTGTTGAATTTCTTTCACCTCTCAATGTCGCAACTGGATTACTATCTGGATCGAAATACCCAACATTCTCTGAAGCTGCACCTGTAGATCAATGGATTTTGGAGAAACTCGATAAGGTTTGTTTCCAAAGAACTTCACAAAGCTTAGAATATTCTTTGACATTTTGATAATTTGATTTGCACAGGCCTGGGAACAAAATGCAAATGAACCTCTTTGAGAGGCTATCGGTCCTATGAAGATTAAGCTTGAGCAGTACCACATTGTGCACTCCAGAAGCCCGTCTATCTCTTTGCTAACATCCTCGATCCTCGAAGTAAGCTTCTTGAGCTATCAACAAAAACTATTCAAATGGCTGGCCTGTACGACCGAGAGGAGTTGAGAACTAAATTTATCAGGGAGGCACAAAAGTTTCAGCTCCAACCGCCCAATCCAGCAAATGATAACCCCGAGCCTGAGGAAAAACCAGAAGAAGATGGGCCACGTCGATTTATTACACGCAAAAAGGATCTCACAGTCAGCGAAGAAGTCGAATTGTATCTTTCCAGTGGACGTGAAGATAAAGACCGCCTACCTTTGGACTATTGGAGAATTAATGCTGATAAATACCCGGTTCTTGCGCGCATGGCTGCTGCCTACTTGGCTATTCCTGCTACAAGTGTACCCTCTGAGCGATCTTTTTCTGCCGGTGGGAGAGTGTGGACAGACGAACGAGCCACTATGGATCCAAAGAACTTTGAGGCATCAATTTGCCTCAAAAGCTGGGACAATTTGTTGAATGTTTGGTAGTATTGTTTGCTCGCCTTCCCAAAAATTGTTCTGCTCAAAGTTTTCCTTCTAGTATCTTTACGCTGTTTTTTTACTTGTTTGCTATAGTTTTTTTGTTTTTTTTTCCTTTTTGATTATTTTTGTTTATTCTCTATCACTTTGTCTCTGAAAACACGCTAAAACACGCCAGTTATTGCCTATAATATCACTTATTTCAATGATTTCTAGCCCCTCGGGCTATCGGGCCGGGCCGGCCCGATAGCGAAATGCAAAGCGTGTTTGGGCTACAAGTGTTTTTGGTCATTTCCGGGCTGCCCCGGGCCCGGCCCGGCCCGCGGGCTGCCCGAGCAGAATCGGGCCGGGTGCCGGCCTTAGCGAGCATGAGTGCACCCCGATGGAGCCTGCTCTGCGGGGCCATCACCCCTGAATTACCAGGCTCACACAGTATGTAAATTGATCAGCATTGCTTCTTTTATAGCCCAAGGAAAGATTTGTGAAAGATTCTGGAGACTGGAGCACATGAAGATTGATTTATTCCCTGATTTCACTCATAAGACATTGAAAAAATGATTTGATAAAGAGGATATCAATGAAAACCTCAACATTGTCCATAGTAATTCACCAAGCCAAGCTGGAAATCAAGTCATGTGATGTCATCCTGTGCTCCACTTCAGTCTCAGACACTCAGATGTGAAATCTTATTCACACAAGCTGAGTGATTGATAGTTTGATCTATGCAAGATATCAACACTTGATAGAATCAGATTACTCAAAGATCAAGCGAGAAAGATCATTGAACATAACAGTCACCTGATAATTGACACATATGAGAGTCAAGAATGATGTTGAAATGAACTTTGACATACTTGATTATGGTCGGATGACTAAACATTAAACTCCCTGCTTGAAGTGATACATTGTCTTTCCATCATGTATGATAAATTTAAAAAGAAATGTAACATGCTTGAGTCTCCCTGATCCCCAAAAGAATCATAGCCACGCGAGATAACTAGTACTGATGATACAAATACATCCACCGTAACAAATACTGCTCACTACCATAACACATCAAACTCTTAAAATGACAAAATAACATACAAGGCGAAAAAGAAAGAAGGACTGATCATACACGACTTTCAAAAAATGAAGGATTTGTGTTTTCGGTTCTTCGCCTTCCCACAACTAATTGGCCAATGTTAAGGACACGCAAAAGGAATTTGAACAGCCACGAGCATCGCTATACGCGAAAAAAATAAAGGAGGACTGCTTCTTGATTCATAAGACCGCATTCGGCATTTTTCGCATAGCCTAGAAAGTAAGATGAAGACAAACACGTCAGGGGTACGTTGCAATTATGTGATGAAGGTCCATGCTGTACTTACTTGACGGACACCCAGGTCGAAGAGGATCTCTATAGAATTGGGATATTTTGGATCTCAGCCATCATTATATGAACGAGTCTATTCAAAACAGACAAGAACTCTAGACAAACCTTCGGAGCCACCAAGGACGGCATCAAATTTGTACGAGCGTTGAAACATTTCAACGAATCGACCCATACCGGTAGCCGAAATTCCTCGGCCTCCAAAGATCCTGAGTAAAACAAGTCGATTAGAGACATGGAGCGTGAAAGAACTAAACAGCATGATGCGACAAAGACTCACTGGACTGCTTCGTCGGCAACTTCATGGGCAACCCGAGTTGAATATGCTTTCAAAAGACCAATCTGACCGGCTAATAGATCGGCTTGTTCGGCATAGGACATCTGGTGTAAAGTAGCGAATGAGTAGGTAAAATTAAAACAATCAGTCAATGAGCCAAGCTTACCTTGTTCATCTGATATGTCACATGTTCTAACCAGGACTGAGTGGCTTCGCACTTTGCAAACATCTGCGCGAACTTTTGTCTGCAGCAAAACGTCATACCAAGAAGTTAACAGT
>NW_006769112.1:4597-7958 GCF_000204055.1 Melampsora larici-populina 98AG31 | reverse complement strand
ACATATCACTCAATTTACATACATATGTACCGGCCTTTCTGAAAACTCCAAGTCCGTAGGTGATAACCTCAGGCACGCATGGCTAATCTTGAGACAACCAAACTCCACCGCACCGTCAGCCGCGGTGCAGCCGCAGATCACACCGCCTTGATCCAGAAAACGCGTGCTCAAATTACTAAGTGCGCTAAATCCATTTCCTCTCAATACAAACTCAAACCATCAAACATACACCCTCAAACTCAGATCATCACATCCACTCAACCTAGAATACCACCGACATGCCGATCACTGGACATCCTGTACATCCCACCGGCACCCAGGTCGTAGCTCACTTAGAACGCCTTGCTGCTGCCGCGGGAGCAAACGGTCTTCACACTCCCAGCCACACGCAAAACACGAGTCACACGCAAAACATGAGTGCCCTCACCCAACGTGCCAGTACTAATACTACTGAGGTGCCATCGACTGCCACAGCCAAGCCTCCTCGCAAACGCAACAAGACCAAGGGTAAAAACAAACGCAACAAACGCAAGCGAGGAGACAATGGCTCCGGTTCCGAAACCGAAGATGAGCCAATATTTGACCCAGCCAATTTGAAAAACTCCGACAAGACCGCGCTTCAGCTTCGTTACTTAGCAGAGAAGCATTCCACGTCGGGAATGTCAGATGAAATACTCGAGTCTGTACTTGACTTCCATGAAGAAATGCAAACTTTGATTGCAATCAAAGCCCTCGAACTTGGTACCACTGTCTCGGCCATCGAAGCAGTTTTGTAAGAGATCAACTCATCTATCTGTACGATGTTGTACAATACACTGACAAAATGGCTTATTCTTATCATTAGTGGAAAGTATATTGGCGTTCGTCGCCCTTTGCGATGGAACCGACTCTTACAAAGCCCAAGAGCCAGGGCCATATTCAAAGAAGGTGTGTGAAGTATGGGACAATACCAGCAATCCTTACACTGACATCTATTTTGAAATAGCTCGCGGGATTGGTAGCGGCGAAGGCATGAGACAACTGAGTGCGGTGTGGAAAAGCATGACCGAAGCCGAAAAGGATGTCTACAAGGAGGCCACCCAAGAGACCGATCCGGCCAGCCTTCAAGCTATGGACGAAGACCTAGCAAGCCTGGAAGTTGGGGCTTGCTCTCGAGACCAACTACTACAATACCGCAAGCGCTCCACAAATTATTGTGGTTGCGTTGCGTTTTTGAGGACCGCAATGGCCCCGCAAGATATTGCGGTTTCAGCGCACCGCAATCCGGGCCAGAAAACCCCGGGTCCTCAAAACCCGCAACGAAATATCGGTTCACTCCGATATATTGCGGATATTGCGCAGTGAAACCCTTGTACCAGGGGGCTGTGTACAGGAGTCACTGTCGCCCAACCACTCCTCCACTCGAATCACCTCAAATCGTCCTATTATGGAAAGAAGTGGCGCTTGGATCTATCAAACACCGGAAGACGACTCCTGGAGCCCCTGGACAAGACCTCCCCTGCGGCTGACATGTGGTTCACCTTTGATACGAGTTTTTCATAAGAGGTATGCCCGTTTCTCCGTAGCATCTTTTCCTCGATCGCACTTTCCTGATATTACACTCATCTCATCTTCCCTTTTCTTTCTTACATTGATCACCATGGCCCCCCCAAAAACCTCTCAAAGTACGCTTCAGGTTCCGGGTACGTCCTGCACTAGAACCCTTCGCCCGGCAAGCCCTTCTCGTAAGCAGCCGGGCTTCATCATCACTCCAAACGACTCTCGGACAGCTCTTACTCGACCATCTAGTCCTGCCACGGATGAATTACCTGGAACCCTTTCTCATCGACCTGCTTCGCCTCGACCCTTGGCCGATAAAAACCCCAAACCCGTTTCCAAAGGAAAGGTAAGCCAAATCTCTTCTTTTTTGATTATTGGCCGATGTTCGAAGAGTGATCAGCTGACAGTCGATATCTTTACTCCATGCAGACTCGATCCTCGGCTAGCAAGCGTGCGCGGTCACCTTCAGCTACTTCATCGGCTGGAACACCCCAATCATCGAAGAGATCAAAGACTAAAGCGGATGTAAGTTGTATATCTTTTGATTGTTGTTTTTTCATTTTCTCTCTTCCACTTTTTATCTATTCTCTTCCCATATTTCAGGATATTGATAATGCTTGAAATGTTTGTTCAGGTCTATGAGGTACCAGATGGTGTCGATGTGGATCAAGAGTCTTCTGAAGTCGAGATCATCAAAAACGATGAACCTGGCTACAATGCATCTCGGTCTCTTGATGTGGATGATCTTAAAAAATATTTTCATCCACCCAAGGTAAGCTTTAATTTTTGTCTCAGTATCTAGGTATTGTCAGCTATACTAAAACATGTTCCTCTTATTCAGGGCCGAACTTACAATTGTCGATTTTGTCACAAAAGTTTCCTAGGCGACAAATCGAAGACATCCTACTTTAACTTACGTGGGCATCGTGATGGTAGCGCTGTACGCCCTGTGTGCAAGCAGCGACATAAAGCTATTGCCGCGGGCTTCAACCTTCCTCCTTCATATAACGACAAGCAGGAGTCCATCAAGAAAAACGACAAAGGAACTCTCTCATCGTTTGTAACTGGGCCACCTTTCACAGTAGAGCTTCTCAACATGCTCTTGGTCTTGTGGATCGTCCGGCACGCGCTTCCTTGGGCCCGATTTGAAGACCCGGGCCTTCGCGCCGCTTTCAATACTGTCAATCAAGGTGCGACTGTCCGTTCGAGAACATGGGCAGCACAGCAATCTGTTGTGCTGTACTCTTCTTTGCGCCATCAAGCAATTACCAGTGTTAAAGTAAGTCAATATCTATCTTTAATTAATTGTTTGTTCATTCAGTATGTAACCCAAATATGAAACTGATTGTTTTGAAACTGCCGATTATTTGAATAGGAAAACCAGGGAAAGTTTTGTTTGATCCACGATGTGTGGACTACCAAAGGCAACCGGTATGCCTTCATTGGTGCCACCGCTAACTACATCGACGATGATTGGAACTACAGATCGACACACCTGACGCTCAAGAGGGTCGCGTGGCGACATTATGGGGCTCTCTTGGCAAGACCTATCGGACGTTTCTTGATACGTCAAGGTCTTCACAAAAAGATAAGTACCAATTTTGTTCATTCTTTCGGCTTTTGATACTTTACACAATTATCCCTAACTTTTTGTTTCTTGTATCTACATGTTAGCGCAGACTACTGACAGTGGCAGCAATAACGGTCCGATGGCTGACAAAATGCGGACGATGTTTGCGGCGGCCAAGGAATCAGTCACTTGGGACAACTCGGCACACCATGTCCGCTGCTATGCCCACAAGCTGAACCTCACAGTTGGGCA
>NW_006769112.1:3071-4317 GCF_000204055.1 Melampsora larici-populina 98AG31 | reverse complement strand
TTTGTTTCTATAGTACCGGTAACGAGGAGACGCGCACGCTATTTCGCACACCATCACGCAGCTGGTATCAGGGCCAAATTGCTAGCAGTGCAGCCAGGCGATCAGATTTCAAGGCACGTTCCGAGCGTCTCGAATATAAAGGTAGGATGCTCAAGCGTCCTTGCAAGACGCGTTGGAACAGCCATTATGAAAGCCGGAAGATAGCATGCGAAGCACAAGAGGTATTGTTTTAATTCTTCCATCTACACCATCTAATCTTCACTGACTCTTTATTATATGTAGGTGATTAACTCGATGCTTGCAGCGGATCGCAAGGCCTGTTTCTTCAAGGGGGTGACTATCTCACCGGCTGAATGGCACGCAGTCGAGTTGGTCAATAAAATATTAAAGGTAATGTTCCTTTCTTTTTGCAGACCTTCAATAATATACTGACTTTCTTATTTTTGGTTAGACCTTTGTAGATGCCACGGCTTGCGTTGAAGGAAATGGACCTACCGGATGCATCCTCCTAACTGAATACAAACGTGTCATTTCCGAGCTTAAACTTATTAAAAACGAATCATTGGAATACTCAAGCCTCAAAGATGCGATTGACGAAATGATCAAGTGGCTCTCAAAGTATCAGGAAGAAGCTGTGGGATGCGAGAGCATTGTTTTAGCAACGATCCTCAACCCACAACTGCGGGGGAAGTTCTTTGAGCTTCATTATTCTGATCATCACTCGTCTGCTATTGCACTGATTGAACACGAATTTACCTCTCGCGTTGAACTTGAAGAATTTGAGGAGCACGAACCGACTCCAACTCCTGAAAATGACACCACTTCAACCGACGTCGATCCTTTTGATGTCTTTGGAGTTTCAGGCTCCGGTACTGCCAAAGCATCCAACTCCGAGATTGAGGAGTATTTGCAAGGTGCTTGTATGTTAAAGAAGGACCAAACTCCGCTTGGATGGTGGAAAGTACGTTCATTCCTTTTTCTTAATTTTCTTTCAATATGGACATGCTGACAATGGTTCTGTCTTTACAGGGACATCAACACCGATTTCCCATCCTTGCAAAGCTAGCCCGAGATTATCTCTCGATATCTGCCACATCATGTGCTTGCGAACGGACCTTTTCGGCGGCTGCCGATGTGTGCACTCCTTCACGAGGCGGCATGTGCCTAAGACAATGGAGCGGTTGGTAGGTCACAAGCTTGGCTAAGGCGGGATTATACCAGATGGAGATTTTTCAGAAGCAGCAAA
>NW_006769112.1:0-2638 GCF_000204055.1 Melampsora larici-populina 98AG31 | reverse complement strand
TGTAATCATGCTCGGAGTCTCAAAAAATACAAGGATAATGCCGACAGATATATAGATGACCTTATGAAACATGTAAGTAGCTTTCATTGGCCACTTCCGATAAAGAAATGTGACTGAGACCTCAATTCTCTGCAACAGTGTATTCCGGTTGCCAAATCCAACCACTTCGAGATGATTGTTGTAGCTGTATCAAACCATATATCGGATCATAGCTTTCAGATGACGCGCTCAACGGTAGGGGTCAATAAAATTGTCAAGGAGATATACGCAATCGATGGCGTCAATAAATTCGCAACAGAAGTACAAGCACACTTGGTCGGTTGAAAACCCAGCGAGCTGGCCAAATCACAACCTGGTAGGTTTTCATAGGGTTTCCATGATCTCGAACTTGTATTTTTACATCTTTCCCTTATGATTTATTAGAGAATAGCCGCAAGTTTCATGCCAGGGTGGTCGGGTCCCTCTCAACTTATTGTAGTAAGTCCTACAGAGTGATCAGAACTACATAGTCACAGCTAATATGTACATTTCTTTCTTTAGAGGGAGTGACCGGCTTGAAACATTGACCATGGAGTACTTGTGACGCCACTTTCAAGGAAGCCAGATTCAAATTCACTTTACTCCCTGGTGCCCGATCGGTTGAAGAAACCTTCAAGACCAAAAGCAACAACATAAGCCGTGCCAAACTTTTGGCCATCGAAAGCGACCTCGAGAACAACTTGATACACCTAGCCCCCATCAACCAAACCTCTTCGGCTCAAACTCAACGCACCAAAAACACTGAACATACTGCTAACATTGGGACAGCCAATAACTGATATCCAATAGTCTCAAGATTGTACTTTCCCCATCTAATTCCGACAAAAACTAACCAAACCTGATTGAAGGTTCTCGTCGATATGTTTTTTGTGATTACTTTTAGAGTTTTTATGTTTGGTTTCAACTGTTTTCAATCTCCGATGCTATCCTTTTATCTTATACATTCTCACTCGATATGAAATGAAATGGATAACACCCCATATGCCTGACTTACACGTGTTTGATTAAGATTAACGTTCTGTTTGAACACGCCCGAAATGCTGATTGATCAATGAGTTCGGCAAGG
Organism: Melampsora larici-populina 98AG31; assembly: GCF_000204055.1. NCBI lineage: Eukaryota > Fungi > Basidiomycota > Pucciniomycetes > Pucciniales > Melampsoraceae > Melampsora > Melampsora laricis-populina. The sequence goes on along the minus strand of NW_006769112.1, from coordinate 1,533 downwards.
ATCCTTTACAATAGGATATCACTTGTATTTGATACAAGCGATATTAACACGGCCGAGACATGACTTGATGAATGAGAGCAAGTCATTCGCGCTGCTGCAATGCAACCCTTCAATTATACAACGTAAACAGGAAGTTTATCTATTGATAAACATACACGTCACCACGATTCGCGTCCTCAAGGCTTCTCACCCTCCGATCATCGGGATGAAGGTCATCTCTTGGACTTAAAAGCTGTAAGTCATTTCGATTCTCCCACTTCTCATTGCTCCAGATCCATCCAGAGTTATCTATCATCCACCAACACTACACTTTTATTACCAATACTACTCTTTTATTACTTCAACTATTGTGTTTTACTTCGCATCCACTACATTAGCTCTAAACTCGTCAAGTTCAAGTCATTCTTACAAATCCCATCATGTCTTCACCTTTTACTTCCAACGGCATCGATACTTCTTCAGATGTCCTAACTCCTACCACGCCTCTTCATATCTCGACCCTTCCTGTCAGTTCAGCTGCTGCGAGATCGATTCTCGAAGTTGTCATGTCTACTCGCGGAAGCGCTGAACGTGACCCCGTGTCAATCCCTTTAACTGCCCACCCGGGTGTCAAGGAAGGCAAAGACCAGTGCATGAAGTGTGGCATGATTGGGCACCGTACTTATCAATGCGCTGAATATTCAACTTCCGCCGAATCGATCCCAGACTGGCGCCGTACAACTAACGGTAAGATCTACAGTGTCAAGGCATTACTCGGTATGCATCCTTACTGCAAGTGGACTATGGACACGGTATTGGAAGATTCCTCGAGGTAAGTCTCTTTGCTCTACATCTCAACATCAACAAGATTTCTCACTCGCATAGGTGCCTTCCCCAGTCGAAACCTTGATGATAATAGCCCATCGGCCACACCCACCCCTGTCCCTACGAGTGTCGCATCCAAGGCTTCAAATGACGAATCGACCAACTTGACTTCGAATGACAATTCGACCAATTTGCCTGCAAACGAAGATACGACCAATTTAAATATTGAAGCCATGTATTTCGAAATCGGTCGTTCAGTCACTTCCGCATGGACCGAGGGGATTGATATCAGTCCTCCATCCCCCACCCCTCCGGCTACCTTGTCTTCACCATCTGCGGTGGTGAATCCAAGACAAGATTCTCGATCGAAGGGAAAAGGATCTCTCCACCAAGCTTTCAATCCTTTGGTGACCCCATGGAACGATTGGTACGAAATTTGGAATCGGATCCCGTAAGTGAAGTCACTCTGGTATCAATCATAATATCCGAACACTTCTAAAAGTGTTGTCTCTTATCTTTTCTTTGTGTAGCAAGCACCAGCAATGCTGCTGCTGCCGCGGCCATAAGCAAACGTGTCACAGGTCTGAACCATATAGCCGTAACCGTCGGGCGGGATCCTGTCCTATGGAGGAGTCTTGATTCGAGAATGATCATCCTCTGTCTCTCGAACTCCCATTATCGTATTTCTTTATTATGAAACAATTCAGCAGTCAATCGAAATGACGCAAG
>NW_006769111.1:0-7314 GCF_000204055.1 Melampsora larici-populina 98AG31 | reverse complement strand
TGGGAAGTAACAACAACAACAACAATAACTTGGGGGAAACAATGAGCTTTCCAAACAACAATGGCTTGGGAGGGTACGGAAACAGTAGGCTCCCCAGTTTTGGCCAATTTCCACCTCTGGATCGCCAATGCAAGGCAATGCCAATGGAAGAAGCAACATGGAAAACACTTCAGATGGATGACTACATGCAAAAACTTCCAGACGGAAATACCATGAGTCTAGAAGTGAGTTCATCTTTCATCCAAGTTGAAGCAGACCACAATCCTGATAGCGATAAAAACAAACTCTTTGTCTCATCAACATAGGCTTTTGCCGTAAAGATGAACTATACAAATTTTATATGTGGGATCGGAGCAAGTTGCTGGGCCGGTCAACCGTGCTATCCTTTGGGATTAAAGGATTTCTATATCCTGTATAGTGTACAGCAATATAACACATATATGAACATCTACGCTGATGCAGTGGGGTATGGGATTGGACTTGTTCAATGTAGGTTGACTTCACTTTTCAATAACTTGTTCTTTATCATTGTGCAATAAAAGGGTTTAGCTCATCTCGTTCAATTTTTTACATGATCTAGCAACCATAAATGCGCTCATTGCATCACTGTATGTTATTTTTTTGAGGTTCAAAAATCAAAGCCAATGCTAAGAACCAGTTTGATTGATGTTTATATATTCACGCAATCCAGATTTCCAGCTCAAGATACCACAATGATAAAAAACATGAAAGCTAACATGGGTGTACAAGCAGCATTTTCACAGGTCACAGGAGCTGGTCAGTCACAGCTCCCTTTACACCAACCTCATTGAAAACTAACATGTATCTCCCAACAGTCCTACTTGATTTGTTCACTGCACTCACAGCTGCAACTGGTCCCATTGGAATGGCTTTCAATGTGTTAGGTCAAGTCATAGTGGCGGGAATGGCTACAGTGGCAGTTGTTATCCAAGAGCCACCTGGCCCCTTGAAAGATGGTTTTGATCAAGTAAGTGTTTTTGTGGAATTTCAAGCATAATTTGAATATCGTTCCAACATGTTTGTCAAAATCTACAGTGGTCCAATGTTGCCTATTACCTGACACAATATCAGCAGTTGCTACGCAAACAAATTGACGATACTTTGAAGAAACGCATTCAGTCGGGTATCAGCACAGACGAAGGCATGTTTGGAGTCATCAAGGGAGGAACTTTTCTACCACCAGCTCAAATGATCAATTTACCCGACTTCACAGATCGGGTGAGAAATATCACTACAGCAATGGGAATAAACCTAATCTTGAACAGATCTGTAAGTTTCCATTCTTCCGGATCATCTCTGTGTAAACATTCCAGGAGCTTTAGACTTGTTGTCAATCAAAAAGAACTTGGTCACAATATTGTACTGACCTCGTATTCATACATGTATAGAACGCTTTCATTACTGTAGGATCGGTGGGTCGATTTCAAATGAGATTTTGCTCCCAAAACACCAGTCTGACTATGTCTGTGATCTTAAATCAACGACTTTTACTTTTAGGGATGTCAAGAAAAGGGTTTAAATGGTGCCTCTGAAGATCCAAGCAGAATATCATACTGTAGGAAACCTGGTGGCACGTGAGTTAACTTAACAATGATCCAATGTAGTATTTAGAAGAAACTGGGCTGATGTACGATTTGACAGGATGTATAATTTGTTCATTTCTCATGGAGACGACGCATTTTGGCAAATCGAAAATGGGCAGGTGATCCAGGAAAGCTTTGGATACAGTCCTGAACTCATCATAATGTCTTCAGTTAGATGCCAGAAATTGAACAGAGGATACCGTTACTCTCCATGGGCTGATGGGTGAGTCTAATGACCTCATGAATATTACCTGCAGAAGACCTAACTGAAATCTTGTTTTCCAACTTTGAAATTCAGGAAATCAACCCCTCAAGATGTCACAGATACCTGTGTTTTTAACCTTCCAGTATGTTTTCTTGATCATAAAGGTTGGTCATTTTTGTCTTGCATGAGAAAAAACTTGAGAAAGAGACAAATGACAGATCTATGTAAAATTTTGTGACATTCATTTAGATACTAGAGATAGGATTAGCAGGGACCACAAGCGATTTTCGCCGGGCAAAGCATGTAAGATGGAGGGCATGCCATTGATTTAATGCGGATGAAGGTTGTCAAACCAGTTTCTTATACCATTCTCATTGAATTTGGGAATAGACTATGAGGAGTCAAATTTGTGGACATATCTATTCATCTGTTATTTAAAATTGAGCACCATCTTAGTTTTGTGAATCAGCCTATTTCATTTCATCAATTATACAACATTTTACGGGTTAACATTTAAATTTCAACATGGACATGCAATTCAACCCTTGCATTCTCTTCTAGACCTCTTGTCTTTCTTCACAATCAAAAATTGCAATAAGAAGTCCTATGTAATGTTAGGCTTTCTCAAGATTTTGATAATAGCATACAAAATCCAGAAACAATTGCAAACTTATATCCATTTGTCTTTCAAGGAGAGTAGGTCTGAGTCAGAAGGGACTCTATCAGTATTACCTAATTGGTACTATCTAATCTTCCATATGTATTCAACTGAAATCTACCTTTCCAAGCAAGCTCCACCACTCTGGTATACTGTCTTTTCCTTAAGACCAATAAGCCATTTGCGTGTGGTGTGGGGGTAGTCCCGGAGAAGGTGAGATCTAGTATGGGGCCTAAGCCATATCCTAGAATCACCATCCATGGGGTAAGAGCAGGCTTGAGAAGCAGACTTCTCAAGCCCTAAGCCCACAAAGGTTTAGGAGTTGTATGTATCAATACCCTAAAAACCATTTTCTGACTTATTGCACTTACATTTTTGACTTTTTCCTCAATTCTTAATCTTTCAATCTTGTTCTTTTGTTATTTTCATAATTCTTTTGAATACAAACTTAATGTTCTTCCTCATCAATCCCAACTTCAATACCTTATCATTAATTGAATCTTACTAATTCTACTTTTTTTATGATTTTTTGACTTTTTTTTATCTCTTGCTACCTTTATTAAGTTGTATAATTAATATGTGAATGATTCCAATAATCAAAGCTCTTTATAATTGCTTATAACACACCAGTTGAACATTAAACATAACCAATAAAAACAAAACTTTGACTAAACACACACCTACACCTTTTTTTTGCTTATTTACAAGATCCTGCTCACCACATCAGTCATTTCCACTGCTTTTTACTCTCTCACCTTGATGCAAAACTTCTCAAGTACAAGTCAGAGGAGCTTCCTGATCAAATATTGGCCAAAGCTGTTATTGGACACAGCATGTTTCTCAACTTCCAAAGTCATGTTTGTTCTCCTGCTTTGCTGCGTCAACATAGATCATTCACATACAAGAGTTATAAATCCAATAGAACATGGGTTTTTCTCCAAAATGTCATCCTCATAACTTCAGAAGATATTGGAGCTGCTTTTGGATAAGATTTGAAAGATTGTGGGATGGATTGGAAAAAATTGTTGTGGTTCAAATCCCTATCCATGATTTAGCCTTATCATCATCTACCCAGCCATAAGCCCAAGAAGACCAACCTGACCGCCTCACCAAAGGATACAAAAACAACTCAAGATGTATGTTACATGCAGGTCTGCTCAGTTACCTGCTCATCTGAATAAGTAAATCCCATGTGATATTTCATGTAGCTTTTTCCAGTTTGACAAAATCCCCCAAAAAATTGTCTACATATACCTCCATAGCTAAACTGGCATTACTCTGCAGGTCATTTGACAGTAACAGAAAGGGTGTCAAATGAAGTTTGGTAGATGAAAACAACAAAACTACAGTATGAGTCAGTGTATGTATGTAGTCAATTTTTGCAATGCTTTTGTCAAACTGGAAAAAATACAGCAGGTTTTTCATATGATTTACTCATCCAGATGAGCCAATAGCTGAGCAGTGCTGTACACTCACTTTGGCAAAATAAGTTGCATTAATAGTTTAATGCAACTTTTATATTTTGGTGAGAAATTTTCTCATTGTGTGTGTATGTATAAAACACACAACACTTCACTTTTTGGGAACGTTTGGTAAACAGGCACCGTCTGTTAGGTAAACAAGGTCATTGACTTTGTTGATGGCCAAAGCAGTCAAATGGTCTGAATCTCACCCAATTTCTCTCCCTCCAGCGCCACAACATCATTTGCTTTTTGACTTGAACCATTGAAACCCTCAAGACTTGTGTGATTTTTCCTTTTGATTCATTTTCTTTTATCATCAATTGCATCAGAAACAATCTTTAAGAGTGACAATGTCAAATCACATGGACAATACAATAAGAAGAGACAAAGAGGTAATAAGTGAGAGACAAATACAGCCCCACACTCAAATGATTGAATACTACTCGAGGAGTTGAGATGAAAGAAACAATTTGTGATCAAAACGAAAACAAGGAACTTGGGATCAATCAAAGAAGGTTGATACATATTAAGTTTGAATGCAAATATGGTTTGTTGATATTGACAAAAGGAAGGCCGTATCAAGATTGAAAAGGTTATGTCAAGATTGAGGTTGTTCAGAGGATCCTCTGTCTGAAGATGGAAGTCCAGGGATGATAAGTTGATGTTGCTAGTGGTAATGAGGGATGGAATTTGGTGAAGTACAAAAAAGAGGGAGAGTGATGGGTGGAAAGAGAGAGCAATGGGAAGTTGCAGTTGCATTAATTTGAAAAGATTCAACTTTTAGTTGTTTTCAAGAATGTGCACAATTTTTGCACATATGTGCAAAAATGCGTGTGCGTCTTCTGTCACATTTTGGTTTACCGAATCGGTTTTTTGGGACACATATGCAACCAAAAATTGGTGCAACTTTTTGGTGGTGCGCAGTCGGTTGCACACATCACACACCGGTTACCGGAGTGGGTGGTATGTACATGATAGCTCTCGATTTATCCATTCTGCTGCACACATGTAGTGTGGGTGATATGCTTCAGGTGTGCAGTGATCAATCCCTTATAACCAATTATACTTCCAATCATTTCCCCCTGCACAATTGAACAGGAAGTTGTTTAATGTTTGCAGTTTGCAGTGAGATGGCAGGGGCTCAATCATATGGTGTCAAACACCAACAGAGGGTCCCTTGTGCATCTATCAATAGGCCATAAAGTGAGACTGAACAAGCAGGGGCCTCAGTCATTTATAGGTAGGTGAACAACCAATTTCCAGATCATCATGATTAAGGTCTCCCCAGTGATTGAGACACAATTATTGTACCACAATGTAGACAGGTATATTCCTCCATATCTTGTGCATGAACTTGTGTTCAATCCAGATCGGAACCCCATCAAGTTACAAAGATACATATGTAGCCTCCCATTTTTGAGGTAGATAGATAAAATCATCTACCTAGACAGGAAATAGGAGATTCAAGATGTAAGGAAGTGGTACCAAAAGCACATAAAGCCAGCGAGGTTGGTTTCATGAATGTGATACCTGCCGGACCGCTGCAGGGTAGAAGTTTCACAGATTGGCGTGTTCCTGGGGCCTAGATCGGACCACCACTCGAGTAGGTAAGGACCGGGACGTGTCGGACTCGGTGAAGAGTGGGTCAAGGATGAAGATCCAAGTGAAATTGAAATTTGAAGTGCGAACTGAACCACTTCAACTTCAACTTCAACATTCGACCACCAGAAAACCAAATCACATCATGGGTAGACGTGGTCAAACTCAATCAAACTCATCTACAAATGCTGATGCTGAAGGTAGGTTTCATGTCAATCCAAAAACTACTTTGGTACTTCTTCTCTCAATCGACCCATGTGGGATTTGGCAAAGTCCAATGATGTATGATATCACGGATGTTCTGTCTACGATCGATGGTCAGCTTTTACTGCTTGTCTGCTTGCCAGTTTGGGTGATCGCACTGCAGATGATAATGGCTGACCCATGGACCTGGATAATCATTCGATCTTATTCAGATCTCAATTCTTGAGTGATCGTGATACTATCATATCAATGATCCAAAGGGACCATATCCGCTGGCTAACTCATCGCGAATTCTTTCTAAAACGTTTATCAATCAGCTTTTAGCATTTGGCGTGACCTTCATCAACGACTCACTCATCTAGCCGCTCTCCAAGACCGATTACCATCTTCTATTGACGATCCTAGTCCGTTGACATCAGATTTAGAAGGTCTCGTCGGATCCATTGAAAGTCTTTTGAAAGACACAGTTGAAGAAGAAGCGTACGTGTATATTCATAGTCATCACACCTGCACAGGCTAATATCCTGCTCCTTTTAGCATCCTTGAAGTGCTTCTCGAACGTCTTGCTATTCTGATTGCCCTCCGTGAAGCTCCACCCGATCCACCTCAACAAGGTATGTTCCATCTCACCATTCCTCTTTAAACCCATTCTATACCCTATCCGTTCCATTCGAGTTTTCATTCTATACAAAAGCAGTCGAGGAAGGAGATGATTGAGAGAGGGATTGGTCTCCTCTCTCTCCAGGCCGAGCTGCGAAGAAGCGTAGGATAGAGCACACCTCGGCTGAGCCGATGGACTCACCAGCTTCTTCATCTCTTCTCGAACCTCCGGTCTCTTCTACAAGTCGTACATCATCACCTGCTCCACTTCATCTCACGCAACCTTTAAATCCTCGATCATCTCAGGTCGTGTCTCGCGCTACAACTCCAATCTTGTCAGATCAACCATCAACAGCAACAACAACAACAACAACGAACCGTCGAGACACTAGACAAGGGGTGAATAAATCGACTCGAATGGCTGCTTTACGTGATCAACTTCCACTCTTACCTGGTCGACTTGTTGCTTTTAAACGTCCGAGAAAACCTTCTGATGCTGCTCGTTCCACCGATGCAGAGTGGATCATGGCTCGAGTAGTGAGATGTATTTCAAATGACAAGAACCGGTTCGTTTCACCTATCTGATCTTTTTGACATCGCATCTTGTTATTAAAGTTGTGCTTTTGTCCGTACAAAAAGCTACGAAGTGGAAGATGTAGATGTAGAAGGAAGTTCCTCAGAGGCCGACACCTCAAACAATGTACGAAAGGTATCATGGAACACGACCTTAAAATCAATTATTCCATTACCAGTGGTCGACAAACCTGAAACATTCCCTACAGTTCCATTGCCACCTGGAACAGATGTCTTAGGACTTTATCCTGATACGACGACTTTTTATTTAGGTAAAATCGAATCAGTTCCCACTCAAAAGAGTCGAAAATATAAAGTATGTTTTGAGAATGATGGACATACTGGTCCTGTTAAAGTGGGAATGGAACATGTGGTTCAATTTAGTTAAATCCAAATCCAAACTTTGAG
>NW_006769110.1:6766-9026 GCF_000204055.1 Melampsora larici-populina 98AG31 | reverse complement strand
TAACATGTGAACCATGCGTGGGTATTCTGAATTACCATAAAGAGATGGAATTTTTGGGCATCCACATAGGATTCCAGAGTCTCTGCAGATGTGGATTGAATTTCCATATAGGGATTCACAGAGTGTTGTAAGGAGATGTGTACAATCTTTCACCTCAAGATTGGGCTTATCTGGGTGTTTCTAGTAGAGAAATGTGGTAAGAGTGAGTGGTGTAGGTGTGGGGTTTCATCAAGGGTTTCTGCAAGCTTCCGAAGGATCTTGCATTCCGAGTTTTTAGCAATACAAGGATGGGTAACGTATTTCAAGGTTACCAAGGATGTTGGAGGTTGAAGTAGGTGTTTGGAATGTTATGCGCATTCCTGCAACATGTACAACATGGTAGGTGGGTGTGGGTGGTACTTTGTGGGGTGGTTGACTACGCCCTACACCGTGGTAAGTCATCATCATCAACACTTTACGCCGGCTTTTTCGCGCACACAACTTTCTGGAGTTCAGAAGTCTGGAGGCAGAGGTATGTATTTGGAATGCTATACGCATCCTGAAACATTTATAATATGTCAAGTGGGTGCGGGCGGTACTTTGCTGGGTGGTTGACTACTCCCTACCTGTGGTAGGTTATCATTACCAACACTTTACGCCAGCTTGTTCTCGCACACAACTTTCTGTGATTCAGAAGTCTGGAGGTTTAAGTAGGTGTTTGAAATGCTATGCACTTACTTATAACATTTATATCATGTTAAGTGGGTGTGAGCGGTACTTTGCGGGGTGGTTGACTACTCCTTACACCGTGGTGGGTTATCATTATCAACACTTTACGCCAGCTTTTTTGTGCACACAACTATCCGGGGTTTGGAAGTTTGGAGGTCAAGGTAGGTGTTTGGAATGTTATGCGCATTCCTGCAACATTTATAATATGTGAAGTGGATGTGGGTGGTACTCTGCGGGGTGATTGACTACTCCTTACCTTGTGGTAGGTTATCATGATCAACAACTTATTACACCGGCTTTTCACGCACACAACTATCCGGAGTTCGGAAGTTTGTAGGTTGAGGTAGGTATAAAAGCGCTTATTGCGCACTCACCACGTCCGCAGGATGTTTTCAGAAGCTGGGTGTGGTACTCTGCGGGGTGATTGACTACTCCTTACGCCGTGGTAGGTTATCATTATCAACAACTTATTACCCGGCTTTTCACACACCCAATTGTTCATATTATGAACAACAGAAGAATGGTGTCAAGACAAAGGATATTTGCATCCGTATCTCTAACCGGGATGTGAACAATCCGCATTTTTGGAAAATGAGTGGTTAAAGGAGGTGTTTGTGAGTGGTACTTTGCGGGGTGGTGACTACTCCTTACGCCGTGGTAGGTTATCATTATCAACACATTTTACGCCGGCAGTTCGCACTCACAGCCTTTCTTTATAAATAGAAAGGTATAAATGGTTCGGAATGACGCAGTCATCCGTAGAAGGTGGGTAGGTTCAACATCAAGAACGCTTGATAGTCTGGAAAGGGATTGCTCCCAGTAAGGTTGGACACCAATTAAAATGATTGGTAGTCTGTTCAAGGTATTCCAATTAGCATCTGATAAGAAATTTTGCCCTTTTCTTCAATTTCTGATAGAGATGTGCGTAAAGCCAGGGCAAACGTGGGGGAACTAATTTTCTCAGCGGATTTCTCCGCGAGGACTCTTAATTCTGCGCTTACAAGCTATAAACAACAGCATCATCACTATTTCATTCGAAATACTGTTTGAACTTCATTTCGGACCTTATTCTTTCATGACACTGATCACTAAATCAAACCAGCATCGGATAAGAAATTTCGCCCATTTATCATTTTCTGCGAGTGATGTACGTAAGCCAGGGCAAACGTGGGTGAATTAATTTTCTCAGCAGATTGCTCCGCAATTACTCTTAATTCTGCGCTTACAAGCTATACACGAAAGTATCATCACTATTTTACTCAAAACACTGATTGAGATTCATTTCGGACTGCTATTCTTTTGGGACACCAATTATTAATGAATGATCATAACACTTTTTCATTTCCCGAGCCCGAGCCCAACACACTATCAATAGCGGAATCACCCATTTTGACGTTGCCGGACTCCGGGGGCGGTGCGTAAAAAAAATGCCAGATTTACCCTTTAAACAGACTAAAACAACGTATTTTATTGATATGTCGAGTGTCATCCGGAAAAATGGTGTTGAGTGGTTGAATCCGCACTTCAAAAGTGTTATAAAACATTTCCCAGG
>NW_006769110.1:3855-5159 GCF_000204055.1 Melampsora larici-populina 98AG31 | reverse complement strand
CGAAAATTGCAGGATAGTTGCTCCTCATATGCCTGACTCCATATATGTTCACGGTTTATCCGTAGCATCACTGGTACTTGAGTTATTGAGCGCGCAAAACGCAAATCCCAAGTAAAATTTTTTGTTTTGCTCATAGCTTCAAATCTTGTTTATGAACTTTGAATTTTCAGGGTTTTTCTAAACTCTCCACATCATTGTGCATGTTTTCATACCCTACAAGTCTGGTTTATCTTAACTCCTTCTATGTGTAATAAAAAGTCGGTTGTTCATCAATATTTGATGCGTTAAGCGTTTGTGTGTTTTTACAAAGTTAGAGTAGCGATTTGAATTTGATAACAATGTAAAACATATTTGACACCTTTAGACCTTATTCTGATTGTAGTTTCAAGGAATGGTTGTATAAAAAAAGATATTTAACTAAGTTGTTGTCCTATGATGCAAAAAAAACATATACCTGGGGCACCAGAGTATTCACACGTGGTCCCCCACCGCACTACTGACTCAGCCCTACAATGTTTGACTGCGCAGATCGGACAGGATGCAGTAAGTTCATTGTGGTATGGCCCCAGATAACAGTCTTTACTATTTATTGGATTGATCGATATCTTAAAATTCATTATTGCACACTTAGACTATATTATTACACATTTATTAAGAACGCCCTTATAATCATGTTAAGACTTTACCTATTTTACTGTACCCTTATATGGAAAGACTTGTATTTATTCAGACCCTTATATTTAGTCAAACCCTTATATTTAATCAAACCCTTATATTTAACCAAATAATCATGAAGAGACACCCTTATATTATATGAATATATAATTAAATACAATAGTCTAATATTTAATCAAACCCTTATATTTAATTCTATCATCATATGATATGAGAACACACCCTTGTGATTAGTTGTGCGCATTGATACCTTTATATTTCAAAACCAACACCTTATAATGAATTATTAGACCCTTATAATTGATTAATTACACACACTCATATGTGGTACCCTTATATTATAATAACCCTTATAACTAAATGCGCGCTCTTACATTTAATACCCTTATATGTTATTACCAACACCCTTATATTGAATTATATATAATACCCTTATATGTTAATACCAACACCCTTATAATTAAATGCACACTCTCACATTTAATACCCTTATAACTAAATGCGCACTCTTACATTTAAAACCCTTATATGTTATTACCAACACCCTTATATGTTATTACCAACACCCTTATATTTAATTATATACGATACCCTTATATGTTAATACCAACACCCTAATAATTAAATGC
>NW_006769110.1:0-3755 GCF_000204055.1 Melampsora larici-populina 98AG31 | reverse complement strand
ACTCAATACCCTTATACGTTATTACCAGCACCCTTATAATCAAATGCGCACTCTACCCTTATATTTAAATATATAAGTCTTATATTTAATTGCACCACATTAGAGTCTTATAGTCAATACCCTTATATTTAATTACATTAAATGCGCACTCACATCATCACCACCCTTATGATTTAATACCCACACCCTTATATTTAATCACATTAAATGCGCACTCACATCATCACTACCCTTATAATTTAATACTAACACCCTTATCATTAATTATAAGACCCTTATAATTTAATGCCAACACCCTTATAATTTAATACCAACACCCTTATATCACTACACCAAAAAAAAAGTTTTCCGGGCAGAACACAAAAACATTTTTGTGTCATAAATGGATCTAGAAAATAAAATAAAAATGACCACATAAAACTGGCACACAGAAAACAACTGTTCCCATTGCTATTGTAGTTGTATTGTATGTGTTTGAAGTGTGTACTCTAAACGTACAAGTTGGTTTTAGATGTTATTGAGAAAGTCTAATAATTACAAATGCCTCACTTGGTTCCTCAAGCGCCATGGTGATGTCTGAGAAACAGTTGCCCATGCGCCATGATTGTGCAAGACCAAGAAAGGATGAACTCTACTGAAGTCTTTGAGAATCATAATACGTTCTTCATTACGTACTTTGTATTGATCATCATAATGGACTCTGCATATACATTCCGGTCAACATCTCTTGTCTTCACGATCTGTACACAATTTCTTCTTGGACAACTGACCGTATCCAGCTCGAGTCAACTACATAGCCAAAGACTCGCACCATTAGTACAAACAAAATAACCATGACAAACATCAAAACAAAAGGTTCAAGTCAGCCTACCTATCGAATAATTAGGGTTCATTGAATCCAACAGGCTTTTTTGTGTTAGTACCCTCCTACCCATTAGCAATCTCGAACAAACTGAATCACGGCCTATCAATCGGCAGCTTTCAGCCAAATAGATCTTCATACGCTCTACAACCTCGTTGACCTCGATATCTTCTTCACTTGGATCTATATTTATTGTCTGTTTAGCACTCTCATCTGTTTCTCTTTCATTATTGCTCACTTTGTTTGATTTGCGTCACATTTAAACTTATTCAAAGGTCCACATCAAGCAGACTACGCACTGGGTGCGACTGCGATTTATTATTTGATTGCGACGTAGGCATCCCAGTGTCGACCTTCTATAACTTTGTCGAGGTGACTTACTGATTATCAATCTTTTGTGAAATACGACCCGACAGGCAGATTGATTTTCACAATGACAAAAAAGAAACGAACTAGTCCTTCATCCTCTCCCGCCACCAACGAGATTAATAAGACGACAGTGCAACCAGCATCTCAACCACCACCACCACCTCTTTCTAAACCCCCTCCGTTTCCTCCTAATGATTCTATCCCGACTGAATCATCCGGGACGAATGCTGCCTACTTCCTAGTTCAGACGCTTCCGAGCAACCTGCATCAATTTCTCAGTCACGATGTCGAAGAGAATCTGCCAAGTTTCAAATGCTTTGACTATTATCGAATCTTGGCGCACTTCGATCCAGCAACCAAGTCCCGTCCAAACCACAAGAAAGATAGATTGATTGATGCCTTCATGACAAAGGTAATGCCTTTAATCAAGCCCCATCTACTTCCTCCGCCTGCGGTACCAATGCAGACCGACCAAACTCGAAAAGACTTCAACCCTCTTTCTCGAAAAGTCAAGCAATGCGATCTCATTGAGGTGATTCGACAACGCAATCCAAAAGCCATCATACCCAACGGATGCAACACAAATGGTCTGCTCTTATGGTATCAAGCATATGTTGATAAGGATCTCCCAATCCCAGGGCAAACTGAGTACATCAAGTCACCAACGGTTGTCCGATGTGCACAAGTCAAGACCCTTATCATGGAAGAGCTTCGACTGACCTTACAAGCTCACACACCCCATGTCTTTATCCATTCAACTCCAATGAATCATGCGGTACTTGTCAACCTCTATATAGAATTTGTTCTTGATGAAGAGGTTGCACCTGGGCTCTTGATCCGCGGATTTCACTATTCCCTTTTGCGCAAGTCTGCCTGAATTATCTGACTATCTCATGTATGTTCTTATTATTTTCGGCATATCTTCCTCTTTATCATGTGTATCTGTTGGTTCATGGCTAATCTTGAAATATCAAACTTGCCTTGTCACAATCCTCAACTAAACAGTGCTGATCAAACACTGATCATGATATTCCTGTTCTATCGCACGTCTTGGTTGTGTACAACATATCTTACCCCAATGTAGTTTTATCTCGATACTTCCAACAAATCAGGAACTACCGCGACCTTCAAAATTCACCCAACATAGGTTTGTATCAACCAAAATGACGAGTGAAATAGCCCATAACTGTCAGAGATCTCGATCATATGTACGCTCAACTCATTCATAAAGAACTTAGTCTTGGTCAGGTTTGTATCACCATTTTTAAGTGAGGCAATTGCTTTAAATCAAGATATGTATGTTCTAGAGCTCAAGTGAAACTCCAACGGCTTGCCTTTATCCATTGACAATCATTCTGTGACTTGTTTCATGATGTATGTTACAAGAATAAGGGTTTTTTGATCTACCTGCTTGGACTTGTTTGTGGGTCTATCTCACCTGTGCCTACCCGACGGGTCGGGTATAAGTTGATAGGAAATGTGTCTTTCCTATTGACTATTAGCCGAAACGCCCCTGTCCGACGCGCCGACTCCCCGACGCGTCGGACGCAAAGCCATTTTTAAGTCCTCCTTCCATCACTACATGAGCTAGGAACACCTAAAACATCATCTACGCCCATGTACTGGCATATGGTCAAGGTCCACATGTACCTGTGGGTGACGCTGGAAATCAGAATCACACAGACGTGAATCTGATTCACATGAGTGTGAATACCAATCACACCTATGTGATTCCAAGACATCAAGACAGACCACAGGTCCAAATCACACATATGGGATGGAGCGCCCCCAAATCAATGATGTGAATTTCACATATAACTTCCACATTTAGATCAGAATTACACCAATCTGACATTCACATCCATGTGAATCCCAATCACACCCATGTGATTCTGACACATAAAGAATAACCCATGGATCAAAATCATGAGTATGTGATGGAGGGTCCCTGAATCACACATGTGAAATTCACATATGCCTCCCACATTTAAGAGAGACTCACACTTACGTCACATTCACATCTATGTGAATGCCAATCACACACATGTGAATCTGGCACAGAGACTGATCCACAGATCAAAATCCCACATGAGCATTGCACATGTAACTCCCACATAAGTTTCATTCTAGAATTTAACTTACTATCACTATCAGAGTCATATAACAACCCCAGAAAAGTACGTTACAAATGCATCTAAAAACCCCTACATACACGTGAATCCAAAATTAACCCACCAAGGGTGAACATCATATATGTGATCATTTCCACTGGGTAAATGTTCAACCCACAACTTCACATCTGCGTGAATGTTTCACTTAAATGTGAAAATGTTTACTTATGGAAATTCCCTTCACCCATACGTGATTACATATGGGTGAAGGCATTTCCATAAGTAAACATTTTCGCATGAAAGTGACACATTCGCGCAGAATGTAAAGTTGTGGGTTCAACATTGACTCAGTGGAAATGATCACATAGATAATGCTCACCCTTGGTGGGTTAATTTTGGATTCACGTGTATGT
>NW_006769109.1:6150-7430 GCF_000204055.1 Melampsora larici-populina 98AG31 | reverse complement strand
TCATATTTGTTTGATTGCTGTAGACTCACCAAGGTGCTAGTGTATACGAGAAGAAAGCGTTTCCTCTTTACGACCTCATGCATGAGTTATGCGGTAACACCAACGCTTCAGCCGAAGGAATTGTCGGAACCCAGACGATTCAAACCAACCGCAACCAACCGACTAGTCAAATTGATGAACCTCAAGATAAATCGCCATCGCCTAGTGAAAAGAACGTATCTAACCATGGTTCCGATGATGAATCTGATGGTTATAAGCTTCCTCCACCATTGAAGCGTCAAAGTGGACCTCGAGGTAAGCCCTTCTTTATCTTTTGTTTTTATTGTTTATCTTTTCTTTTTATTAAAAACAATGCTGACCTTCTCATCAATCCATTCCAGCTCGAGAAGCTGCTCTCTTGCCTCATGAAATGGCATTGGACCCGGATGCTAACGACGACTCTGACGATGACGGTATCACTCAAACTGCTGCGACTCCGACTCCCAAACCTCGGTCTTTCAGCAAAAAGCCAGCGCCTCGTGTCCGACCAAACACCAAGGCCAAACTCGCCGCTTCTTTGGACAATTCAGCTGAATTGCTCAAGGACCAAGCTACTCAAGCCATTGATCGTGAGATATTGAAAGCGAAGACTGTTGCTGCTCATGACGCTGCGAAGGAGGCAATGTTGATTACTGCGGCTCGATTGGATCAAGAATCGTTGGCCTTCAGACACACGACCATCCCCTCTCAAGAGAAAGCTATGTCAATCTTCAATAAAGACTGGAAGACACACTTCGGTAAGGATCCGAAAGCTGCATCTGAAGCCATCCTACTTTTCGAGCATGAGGACAAATGTCGAACCTTTATCAACTCTGATCCTGAGCTGAGATGGAGTTGGCTCGCTTTGAGCCTCGGGTATACGGTTGTTGATGAGAAGGAAAAAGAAAATGAATGATAGTTTTCTTTTCAATGATAGTTTTTCTTATCATCAAATCCAAATTTTGTTTTACATTACTTTAACAATTTACAATCTTATGGTTTTGTTTTACATCACTATAATATGCTATGCTATGCTATTCTTTTATTTTTTAGATACTTTGTCCGAATGAAATACATGTTTTTTAGATACTTTGTCCGAATGAAATACACTTTTGTAGCCTGCTTACTGGTTTAAACATGAAATAAAAAAGACTTGTTGATTTAAATAGTGTTTTAATTCTAAGATATTAAGCTCGATAGCCAGGGTGAGCAACGTAAGCATCCCACATAGACATCGCCATCCGATCTCTATCGTCGGCAGC
>NW_006769109.1:0-6050 GCF_000204055.1 Melampsora larici-populina 98AG31 | reverse complement strand
CGAAGACAGCGGATGCGACTCTATAAGCATCAATTTCATTTGGCCAATTCTGAGGCTCTTCTTCATCATCGTCCATAAAGAAATCGGCGCCGCCTTTCTTGACTATAATATTATGCAATACACACATTGCAATAACTAAAGTGGACTGCAATTCAATTGAGAATGAATGCATGTTGGTAAGCATCTCAAATCTTTTTTTAATCACCCCAAAAATCCGTTCAATTGCATTTCTCAAACTCGAATGCCTTAAATTGAATAGCTCCTTGTAGTCTCTGGGCCCAGCGTTTCCTTGGGCCCACTCTCGTAGGTGATATCGAACACCACGGTAAGGGGCTAGAAAGCCCGGCTCATTTGCATAACCTGCATCAACCAGGTAGAATCGGCCTTGAAAAGAAAGAAGAAAAAAAACAATGGTCAGCATGTGAATAAGATCAGATGGAGCGAGAATCTTCCTCACTTACCTGGAGGTACTACGAATCTACCCTGCTGCCGAGCCACCTCCAAGACTCTGGCATCGGCAGCAGATCCCTTGAAACCAGCCAGAACGAAGGTGAACATCAAATTGAATGAACACCCAGCCAGTACGTTCTGGCTCAAGAACCCTTTCCTATTTCGGTAAAGTTCACGTTCGTCGTTTCGAACAACGGCCCCGATGTGGGTGCCATCAATGGCACCTATACAGTGCTCAAACCAAGGATAGCGCTTGGAGTTTGTGGCGATTTCGGGTGGACAAGGAGTTTGGGGACCAGGCTGACGGATAAATCTATCCGAGATGCGCTCTAATGCATGTGCCACGATATGAAAATAGCGGCTCGTAGTTTCTTTCGAATGTTGGAACCTCTCGGAGGTCATTCGATTTGAGGCATGCTTCCCAATTGTATATAAGAACATCATGACCTGTTCTCGTGTATCGATGTGAATCGAAGAGGTGAGATGTTCATCTAGAACATCCATCAGAGCGATGAACGTGGTCTTGTCCATGCGACAGACCTCGTGGAATCGAACCCGGACTACCCCTCAAACACCTCTTTAGCGTACTCGTGACCTCTGAGGCGAGAAGTACAGCAGGGAACGTTTGGGGCTAGCTCCGCGGCGAGGAGTTCTCGAGCTAGAATGATGTGATTCTCAACTTGTTCTCGGAGAGCGTCTTCATTATTATTGGATTCAAATAAATCTTCAGTGCGGATCGTGAGGAT
This sequence comes from Melampsora larici-populina 98AG31, assembly GCF_000204055.1. Classification (NCBI taxonomy): domain Eukaryota; kingdom Fungi; phylum Basidiomycota; class Pucciniomycetes; order Pucciniales; family Melampsoraceae; genus Melampsora; species Melampsora laricis-populina. The sequence continues at coordinate 4,854 of NW_006769109.1, read as the reverse complement.
GGAATCCAAACTATCAATGGAGGCAGTTGGAGATAAATAATCGGACATGGTTGTTTACCAACCAATGTCCGAATTGGAATCAATTTTGGCATTGAAATACCAAACGATTATCCCTGGAAACCACTCATTACCTCTCATCTCGCGATTACTTGTGAGTTGCAACTTTTACTGCATTTTCAGGTCCAATAATGCAGTGTACTTTTACTGTAGTACACGATAATCTCAGGCAACCAAACGGGCCCTAAATCTTACCATGATTTCCATTGGGACTTCAAATGTTGTCTGACAAAAGATGAGATCAATCTTGATTAGAGGTGTTGTATTCGCTCAAGGAGATTACTTCTCAGTCTTGTTAATCAACCAAAAAGTGAAGGGCCAACAATTTGTGATCGATATGCTTGCTTAATGCTTTTCTCGCTCAATTTTGTGCATTCACAAAATGTTAAGTGGATTGTACATATGATGAGAAAAAAGGAATTGATCATTTTTGAACCCTGAGATGCTGCATCCCTAAGCGTTTGACTATACAAAAGACTGGAAAAAGAAAACAAAACGAGGTCAAGCCAAAGTTTTGTGGTGGAGATGTTTCTGTATAACAGACGATGTTGGTTGAGATTTAAAACTCAAGCAAGAGATTTTTTTTCGGCTGCTTTTAGTGCCGAGAGCGTCTTTTCAAAAGACAAAGTCCATTTGCTGATGTTGATCGACTTCAGAATCTTCTGGACTTTTGGAGAGATAGAGTGATGTACGGGTTGTACAAACTTGAATTCTTCGTCTTTACTTTCTTGAAAGATGTGAGCCACGCGGTTGGGAGAGATATGAACATAATAATATGAATTTTGATGATTTGGGTCCCAGGACACTTCAATTGCAGCATGTTCGTATCTGCCCATCACCACTGAGATAAAGGATAGATTTGATGGACTTGTAGTGGTGTCAACTACACTATGTTTTTGATTGGAGTTCTTGTATATGCCTAAGATTCGGCCAATGTATAAGGTACTATCTTTTATTATGATCACCCACTTATGTCGCTTGAGTGGGTTTCGCTCGCTGAGTCGTCCACTGCTGAGCCATTCATTAGTGTCAACCGGTATCTTTGAGCCAACTGTACGTATGATATCCGCCGCTTGAACCTTTGCGGTCATATTCCAACGTTTGTGACGACGAAGAAGTTCGACTTGTATGCAATTTTCTTGATACAACATCGATAACATCTTGGAACACTGACTCGGTTTCATATCGGTGTCTACAGTGGTGCTATCTACAGTACGTGCTGGGAAATCAGAAGGTTTGTTTTTTGTCCGCTCATTGCCCTGATGACAAGAAACCATGCTGTTGTGTTTGTATCGGAGTTTCACCAGGTTTTCACAGTCCAATGTTGAGCTGGAATTTATCAGTCGAGATCGTATAGATTGATATTTTTTGATCTCAGGATATGTTGATTGAATCCGAGAACTTGGCAATATCGGAAGTTGGAAAGTTGAGTATATCTTCTCTTCAATATCCTGAGAGAGCTGGCCAACAATCGAATTGGCTACTTGATTTTTTGCATGAAGTTCGGCTGCTGTTGCGAGAGCCTCTGCAACTGTGAGTGATGGAGTATTGGTTTCTTGATAATCGTGATCAATGCTGGTGGAGATGTCGTCATATATTGGCTCGGGAACCTGATTCCAGAGTGCTGGGTTCATGTGCTGAGTATGTGCTGTAGAAGACTTCGGATTGTGTGGAATGTTATTTCCAACAAATTCTCGCAAACCATCTGCTTCCAAACGCGCAATCCTTAGAGCACAAGTTATCTCATCATTGGATGGAAACTTGGTTAACAAAGCCCAATTCAGATTTGGGACTTCGTCAGCAAATGAGTACTGGTAGCCTGTTCATGTACAACATATGTGAACAATATGTGAACATCAAATCAGTTACCTTGCACTTTCAAAGGAGCAGAATCAAACAAGTCACTTACCTGAGTGTAAATTGTCAGATTTTGGGACCTTGATTGTACCACTTGTGATACTCTTCACAATGGCAAAAATCTTTGGCATCATCTCACGGGCACCCAAAACTGTAAAGTCGGGTGATATGACTCGCATCCACCCAAAGGTATGCTCACAGGATTCAGTCCCGTGTTTTGAAAGTATCAGGGGATGTTTTGGCCAGTACTCCCGATGTGCAATGATGAGACCGATTAGACTCTCCGCTAGCTGAACAAATATCTTGAAACCTTGATGCGAGATGAAATTGATGTTTGGATTCATCAAGTTATTTGTTTTTTCTCTTTGATGAAGCAGGTACAAGTGCCAGTCGCGTATGAAGAAGACAGCTCTCCAAACACATATAATCCTGTCAAAGTGACCCATGGTGGGATTTAACCAAGCATCAGTCATTTCACCCATCACAAATAAGTATATGGTGAGACCAGTGGTATCCGAAACTGAAGCTATGTTGTTTAGTTTTGAAGCCAGTTTCAAGGTTTTATGATGAAAGGTTCGTAGTGCCCGTCCGTCATCATGAGGATCAACATTCTTGATGTCCTTCAAGCCCAATGGACATTCGTCAAGACTTCGTAACGAGAGTAAATGTTCGATGTTTATGTAATACTTTCCAAAAGCAAGAAGTCGAGCTCCGGAAAGGATCTGGTTAGCTGCTGTCTTGCGGGCATGCTTAGGATCTTGTACGGTGACAATCGGAAGTTTTGATTCGCCAAAAAGTCCTACTTTGACATGTACATTGAGATCATCGTGATTGTACTCTAGATATTGACTACAAGATGTGGTCAGACTTAATTGCGCCGAGAGTTCGCTTGCGGCGCCATCCGATCCTAAGGAGACAATTGGAAGACCTGCTAGATCTAAGAGCTCGATGAATTTCAGGTGTTGGGCCAGGATATCCGTGCTATTCTCTTTACTTTTGCTTGCAATCAGAGCAACTATAAATGAGGGCATATTTGGTAATGGTACCTGGACCGTATAGCAGCGTATCTAGATATAATATCAATGAAGAAAATCAGATTGAGGTAGGATTGTATCTCAAAGAACAAATTTAACACTAACCTTATCACACAGAGTCCCATGCGAAATTATCTCCTTCACTACATTCTCCAAGTCGGCAGTGTTTGAAAATTTGATATCACCTCCTTGAGCACCTACAACTGACCCATTGTGTTGTCTAAGAGCTTTTAGACAAACAGTTTGATCAGTCCCTGCAACTAATGGACCGCTGTAACCAAGATTGTCAACCCATTTCTTGACGGGAATCATGTTTTCCAATTGTAACCCATCAAGCAACTGAGATCCTGAAGTCCTACGTTCTTCTCGCTGGCTTCGGAGTGATCTACCAGCAAAATTATCCCTGAACAAAGATACTACTCTACTACTATATGCACCAGCAGTAATTAACCAGTTATCCAGCTCTGATCGATAGACAATTCCAGTCAAACTATGCCCATGAGAGAGACGCTCGGCTTTGATACTCATAGCCTCAACGAGTGCTTTGAATACGGTGTGATCATCAAATAAGCCTTGTTTTGCTTTTTCGGCGATAATATCCCAGAGCTTTGGGCTACCTGCTTTTGCCGCCTGTTCAACTGATTCGCTAGCTAGCTTTTCGCCTTGAATCTTGGCACGAGTTACTTGGAACTGATCTTCAGACATTTTAGTATTTGATATATATTTCATTGTTTCCTCATCTGCATACTGGTGATTAATAGCTGAATTTAAACTAGATACATTTTTGATGGCTAGACATTCATCACAAGTAATTAGGACATCTTTTATTAATGTTTGAATCATACCATGACATTTTGTTGAGTGGATTGATCGATTTCTTCCTTCTCGATTGATATACCAGACTGATTGTGCTTGCAGAGTCCGGTGTAACTGATTTTTTTGATCTTCAGACAGGAGTAGTTCACTTCGAGTCCCAAAAAGTTGATCACAAACTTCATGCCGGGGAGGATGACCGTGATATGTGCTTGGTGAATGCTGTATACAGACAGAGAGGGGTTGTAAAGATCGAGATTGAACCCAAGTTTCATCGCTCAAACCTGCACATGCGACTTCATAGATTGGTTGTTGTTGATTCGGGGTGTTGTTTTCTTGAATCAGTCTATCACTCAAACGGATTCGCTCGGTATCAAGTATACACAGCCCTAAAACATCCAATTCAAATCAAACACATCAATTGTTGACCTTCATCGCGCATCATGTCCATAATACATCATTTGTGTTACACACCCTGTTTCCAATGCTGTTTGGCTGTTTGTAATGTTGCCACTTTCAGTTTTCTTCCGCAATGACATAGTAGCAGCTTTTGAGAATCTTCGATTTTGAATTGACATCGAGTGCAGCTTTGATTATCGTCCATTTTCAAAGGGCAGTTTGAGATGATTTGAGCCTTGAGACGCTCGATTGCTCTAGATTCTCTCGATAGGTTGAAGTTCATTGCATCTGAATTTCCTCTTGACTTGCGAGCGATGGATCGTTCTTCATTGAATAAATACAATCAAGTTGACCAATCAAACAAAGTGTACCGTGGTAATACCCGGGGCTGGCTGAGTCACGGACTCTCAGTATGTAACCCATAAAAATAAAATAATTTACATTGTATGCCTCCATAAGAGCTCTCCGGGGTCCTTTTGCACCCTATTCTGATTAGGTTTCAGAGCCCCGAGGCCGGGACCGCCAGCGTTGAAAATATCGCCGGGCACCTTCGGCCGGGCAGGGCCGGGACCGGGTCACAGCCCTACATAAGACCACCTAAGATACCTCAGATGAATTTTGTAAAAGCACCAAATTACCAATGTTGCATCACAAATTTAACGTGCTCATGAGGGGCTTAGTTAAGCTTAGTTAT
>NW_006769108.1:0-7343 GCF_000204055.1 Melampsora larici-populina 98AG31 | reverse complement strand
TCAAGAATCGAAATTGGAATCTATGCAGCTATGAACTAACATTAAAGCAAGTCAGGAGAAAGTGGAGAAGTCAGTTTAAATGATGCAACAGAATAGAAGGAACAAAAAAACTTACCTAAATGATCAAGAAGTCGAAATTAAAATTGAAGTCAAGAGAGTTGAAAATTGATTAAGAAGGCCTACAATCAAATTTAAATGAATTAATCTTAAACAATTGATGCAAAGTTCAAAATCGAATGACAGACAAATAAAGAAACAATATAACTTGTCATTATTGTGTAAGAGAGTGGAGAAAAATGTTAAGAACAGACCTCAAAATCAAAATCTAGATAGACAAAGATGAAAGAGAAAGTAACAAAAGACTTACAAGATAGATCAGAGCTCAAGATCGAAATTGAATTGAATGTTTATGAAGATTGTAGTTGAAACAGGCTGAGATCGAAATGGAGTTGGTGTAGTTAGAGACTGAATTGATTGATATTGAAGTGAAGGTGGTTAGAGTTGAGTAGTGATCGAGATAGAGGGGTCCTATGGAAGCTTTTGTTTCAACTTATCAAATAGATACCTAGAAGCGAAATGAAAAGGGAATCAAAATTTTAAACAAAGAAGATAAATTTAGTAAACAAGAACAAACAAAGATAAAGAAATGAAAGAACTTACTTAAATGAAGATCAAGATCAAAGGTCAGAATCGAAACTGAATCCATCAATCTATTCATCAGATACAATAAGAATAGAAAAAAAAGGAAACAGAATAGACATTCGATTTTGAGGTCTGAAGTTAAAACTAATGAAAAACTTAATAGAAGGATCGATTTTGAGGGGTTAAATTGAGATAGAGAAAGAGGGTGGTGTCAGTGTTGTGCAAGATGAATAGTAGAAAGAAAGTTAAGAGAGAAAAGACTTACATATTTATCAAGATCTAAATCAAAGATCAGAATCGAAATTGAAACTAAATAGGAATTCGATTTTGAGGTCCAAAGGTAAAACTAATGAAAACAAAGAAAGGAGGTAAAGGAGTCAGTATGAGAACAAACAAAGAAGTGAATGGGAAAAGAAACTTACTTAAATGATGTCAAAATCGAAATCTAAATACATAAAGTCAAGGATGGGATAGTGTAGAAGAAGAGAAAAGAAATCAAACTTACATTGTAAATCGATAGTGTGAAGATCGAGCTGGAGATTGAGGATGGAGTGCGATCGAGAGGTCCAGATCGAAAGAGAGTGGAGGAGGTTGAGGTAGAGGTGGAGACGAGTGAATGAATAAAATAAAACTAAATCGAAAATCGACGGAAATCCAGTTGTGTCGTGACTTACAAGTGAAGTCCGATCGGAGGTAGTAAGTGGAGGTCAAATTGAAATTTCAAAAGAAGAGGGGTCTTGTTCGTTCGTGTGTCTGTGGAAAGAATCGCATCGTTTTCATTCTTTTTTGGGATCCATCGGAGGGATCATCGTGTTTTTTTTGTGTTATTTGCGTATCAGTGTTGATCAAAGAGTGTTCTAAGTTTTTTTTAAAGTGTTCTAGTGTTCTGATTGTCGTATCAGTGTTCGTGTCTGGGTCTAAGTGTTATAATCGTGTCTTCATGTGTCCTTGAGAACGTATCAGTTTTTTTTAGTGTTCTATCAAAGAATTAGAATATCATCTTTAGTTAGTGTGTCCGATTAAATCAAGTTCTTTGAGTATTAAAAGATAAGAAAGATAGATGGAGAAAACATAACCTCTATTGTTGTTTAGATTATCATTTGTAGTGATTAGTGTCTTGAAGAGGATCATTGTGTTTTTTTTTCTTATATTTTCTGTTTGCTGAGCTCGGTCAGAAATCAGTCATCAACTCGTCAGGTTAGATTACAGTTTGAAATTACCTCAGACCGGGTTGAGTCAGGGCTGTAGTTGTTACATTTACAATTTTTACAATTTCACTTTTACATTAAAACTATTTACAATAAAACTCAACATCAACATAGTTTTGTATCACCCTCTCATATAGTGTAGTGTGGGGTACCGTTGGAATCCGCCAGATCTTGCGGATCTTCTAGTGATATTAGAATAGTGTTACGGATTAGATTTGAGAAGGTAGAAATTTGTTAGAGAATTGCTTCCGTGATTTTTTTATTTTTTTGAACTTTTATTTAAAGGTTGAGGGCAGTCTACGACAACCATAGTTTCACCTGTGTGGTTATTCTTTCTGCGCGGTGATTCTTCCCCTCTCCGGCTCAGCCTACGCTACACAGCGTAGGAGTTCTACATCTGGTGACTCCACTGGGGCAATTTCTCAAAACAACTTTTTGTGTTCTCGCCGGTGCTCTTCCTCAAAAGTAGTTTCTCAAACTCAAGATATCAATTTTAACTTTCACATTCATCTTATCATCAATTGAAAATTACTATTCATTCCGCAAATCATTATATCTCAAATCTCAAATCTCAAAGTCATCAGATTATATCTCAGAACTACGCGCTGAAATTTATTCAATCCTCAAACAATCATATATCTCAGTTAAAATTTAACTACTCAAATTTTATTTCACATTCAGTGATTCAAATCAAATTATTGGATCAGAAGTAAAATTATTATCTCAATATTATCTATACGCAAATCAACAAATTGTTTGTTTGTTTAAGTTCACATCAATTCATCTTTGAAAATTTCCATCAAACCATCAAACCAGATCCCCATCAACTGATCTTTGCGGTCACCATCATTATATTTCTTTACTTTGCGTATTTTAAGCTCATCATAATTCAAATTTCATCATACCGGAGTTTTCAAAATCTTGTTATTCATATTTCAGATCTTAAATTACTTCAAATCTCAACTTCTCCGCGGATACAAACCTGAAGTGGTGGTTATCAAAATTATTCACATCAATTGTTCAGACATTCAACAATCAAATTTGCAAACTCTTGTATCTCAAATTCTAACTTAGGAATCAGAATCCGCAATATTACATTTCCAAAAATCATTGAAGCTCGTATCTTATCATGTCATCTCAAAAGGAACTTCCACCAGCAGCGGCTTCAAAACAACTTGCAACGGAACCTGCTGTGTCTGGATCTGGTATTAAAGGTGGAAATGTTATTGGGCAAGAGGAACGTAAGTTATACAGGGAAAAGGAAGATAGTGGTGATGATTCAGGGGATAATGTTACGGAAAAGGGTTTAGAAGGAAGGTTTAAGGAGGAAATTGTTTCAGTGGACGATGTAGAAGGAATGATGAAGGACGGTGGAATTTCATTTAAGGAAGCAGAGGAGTATTTAGAGGAGGCTCGAGTACAGGCAGAGAAGATGGAAAGGTTGTTGAAAGCGTTGAAGGAGGCAAAAGTTAAGGCGGATAAGAGGCAGGGGAAAGGAAAGAAGAAAGTTTACAGTAGTGATGGTAGTTCAAGTTCAGAGGATGAAAGTGATGTTGAAATTAAGAAGAAGAAGAAGAACAAGAAGAAGGTTGTAAAGATTGATCCTCAAGATTCAGAATTACGATTTAGGCGCGGGGATGACATTCAAAAGTTTTTACGGGATTTTGAGGTTGCTGCGCAAGTAGATGGTGCTAGTGGTATTGATATGGCAATGCAGGTGTGCGCATTTGTAGATGGAAAGGATTTAAAGGAAGAAATTAAGGAACTTGATGGTTGGGGTGAAGGGGAATGGAATTGGAAAACTTTAAAGGCGGAGATGAAGGACCGGTATGTGTCAATACGTGAGGCACCTAGGTATACAATTGAAGATTTGAAGGAATTGGTGTTGGAGTACGAAAGAAATGGTGGTATTGATTCAAAATTGGAGTTTGAAGGTTTTCGTCACAAGTTTGAAAGCATCTTAGTTTATTTGAAGAAAAATGATTATATTGATTCTGAAGATGAAGTTTGTACGTATTATTATAGAGCTTTTTCAGATAATATGCAGAAGAAGATCAAGGAAAACTTAAGGGATGAAGAGGAATTAAGGATTACAAAGGATGGAAGACATAGATTACCGGGGTGGAAAGTGTTAAAGAAGTCAATTGAGAAGGTATTACGGGCGGAAGTTGAATTGGTATTTGAGGAATTACGTGGAAAGAAAGAAGTTGAGATGAAGAAGGATGATGAGCTTAAGGAGAAGGTGGTACAGAAGGATATGGAAAGAAGAGGTTTAAAGATGGAAGGATTGAACAAGAAGATTGGTGGAAAGTCAGGGGATGAAGCAACTATTAATGAATTAGTTAGGCAGTTTGCGGCGTGGAGTAGTCAAGGAATGAATCGACCTTTGGCTGGAAATCAGAATATTCAAAATCATTCTAGTTCTCAGAATAAAGCATTTTCCGGACAGCAACAGAACCTTGGTCCTTCAGCTCAAAACAGTGGATCTGTGCCTAGTTTTAATGCTTCAAATTATTTTAGAAATGGACAGCAAGGAGGTCAAAACTTGAATAATAATTCTTCTGGTCCTAATTTTAATAACAGTGGTCAATACACGAATTTTGGGATGACTAGAGGACGAGGTGGATATTCAGGTAATAGGGGTGGTTACGGAGGAAATCAGTATGGACGTGGAGGTTTTAACTCGAATTCTAATCAATGGAATGATTCTGGAGGACAATTCCAACAGACTAATGGTGGTCAACAACCCAGCGGACCCTATGGACCTCCACCAAATAACGGACCTATGCGTGGAGAGTTTCAACAACGTGCTTTTCGGGATGGACCACTGATGTGTTATTATTGTGGTAAAGAAGGACATGGTCATAATAGATGTCCGGATAAACAAAGAGATGTAAATGATGGTTTTGTTACAGAACATAACAATACTTACATCTTGTCAAATGGAGCGGTAGTCAGATGGGATAGCAGTCGGCCAATTCGTACCGTAGTTGCTGATTATTCATTACAAGTTGAACAAGCAAAGATTGCAGCGGCAAAAGGTGAAAGTCCTCAAGCGTCAACTCAACCTCCTGTGGCGTCAATTCCAGCAGTACCGGAGAAGACAACTGTGACGGGTATTTTAAGTAAAGCAGCTAATGGTGACCCTCAAATTCAGGAATTACGTGCTAGCTGTGGAATTTTAGAAGATTGGAAGGCGCCGGGTATTACAAGTAAAGGATTGAAGTCAGTTATGGCAGGGGCAGGTACAAAAGTTTATGATGTAGAAGTTAAAAGAGGTAGAGGTAAAGCGGAACCGGTTGACGCGCCAAGGAAGAAGAAAGTGACAATTCAGAATGAGAATGAGGAAGTATAGGATGAGATCATGGAATTGAATGAAGATGATGATAGTAGTGAAGATGTTCCTTTGGCAAAATTGAAGGCAAGAAAGAGAGCAACTGTAGTAGCACCGCGAGCGGAGAAGAAGGACATTATTAAAGGAAGATTTGAACGGCCAGTGGAGCGGAGTTATGAAGGAGTAATGGATAAAGTGGTTGAGAAAATTATGAAGACTCATATTGAAGCAGAGGTTGGAGAATTATGTGCTATTTCGCCAGCATTAGCTGAACATATGAAGAAGCAAGTCTCAAAGCGACGGGTGGTAATACCCAGAATCATCAAGCCTTTACGAGCAGCGGCAGGAGGATTAGAAGATGATGATTCAACTTCTGAGAGTGAGGAAGACGGTGAAGATGTTTTGTATTCGTGTCCTTTAGGTTATTTGGAAATTATGTTAGGCGGAAAGAAGAAAAGGGTTAAAGCTTTGGTGGATTCCGGTTCACAAATTAATATTCTTCCTGAATCTGTTGCGGAGGAATTGGGATTGACTGGATTGGTTTCAATTAGATCTGGAGTCAGAGGTATTGGTGGTCAAAGGACGGAGTTGATTGGTATTGGTGAAGCTATAGAGGTTGTGGTTGGCACTAGAGTACAAGGGGTGGCACATTTTTGGATAGCTAAGGAGAGTAAGTGTCCAATTTTACTAGGACGTCCCTTTCTTATGGATTTCAGAGCGGGAATAGAGTTTGGAAAAGCTGTTGGTGAGCGGTTAACTTTGAAGGATGAACGTGGTATTTGGACTAGATTCACAATATGTCAACCGGACAAAGGAGATTGGGAAAGGGAGTTAGACTTGGGAGAGAAAAGGACGACAGTGGTACAAGCCCAATTAGCGCGGTTGCAGCGGGAAGTCAAGGATGAAGACAGTAGTGTAGTTCCAGATTATGTAGAAGAATTTTCCGGTGAAGAAAAGTCTTTTTTGTAGGTGGTGTCGGTGAATCAATGGGCATTCAGTATATAGTAAATCCAAGTAACCTTGGATGTCTATCACCGACTAATAGTGAAATGGGAACTTGGTTGTGTACAACAGATAATTTCGAATCATATTTTCAGTCTCAGTCTCGATTTCAGTCTCCGTCTCAATCTCATTTTCAGTCTCAGTCTTGGCCTTTGTCTCAAGTTTCCAATTTTTCATCTTTGGTATCAATGGAGGACGTGCAAGAGGGGAATAAAGTGGAGGATAGTAGTTTTCAAGATTTTGGATATGTTTCTTCTTTTAGTTTTATTGAATCATCTCTTTCTCAGTCTCAGTTTTCAAGTAGTGATGTACAATTAGAAGATTACGGTGGATGTGTTCAAGAGTTAGAAAGAGGAATAAGTGATGGATTATTGGATGATGATGAATGGGAGACGGTTCAGAGTTTAAATCAGGGTTTTGATATTAGACAGCAAGCAGAAGTGTGTGAAGAATGGAAGAAAGGAAATATTTTATGTTTTACAAAGTATAAGCCGGTAGCAAAGAAGGTTCGACCGGTCAATGCGGCAATGCCACAACATCTCAATCCGCCATTGCAAAGACCGCCTTTGTCTAGAGATCCTTATCAAACTCCTTTATCAATGAATCCTCCGGACTTTGTAGAAACTAAGAAGACTACGTTGGAGCGGTTGAAGATGTGTAATTTTGGACCAGAAGGCTGGTTGAGTGATGAAGAATTGAAGTTATTATTACATGTGGTAGTTTTACGGGAAGGAGCTATTGCGTATTGTGAAGAAGAGAGAGGAGTTTTGAAGCATTCTTATGGATTTCCTTATGCAATTCCTGTTGTGGATCATGAACCTTGGCAGAAGAGGCCAATTCCTATTCCAGCGGCCATCAAACCTGAATACATTGAATTAGTACGTCAAAGGCTACAAACAGGTTTATATGAGCAATCTACTTCAAGTTATTCAAGTCCAGTATTTTGTGTCAAGAAACAAGACGGGAAGCTTAGAGTGGTGCATGATTTGCAAGAATTGAACAAAGTTACTATCAAGGACGCGGGATTGCCTCCGGCGCCAGAAGAGTTTGTAGAATCATTTGCGGGAAGAGCATGTTCCGGATTGGGTGATATTATGGGAGGATATGATGAAAGGGAGTTAGCAGATTTTTCAAGACCATTAACCACTTTTGAAACA